>NW_026656319.1:0-5923 GCF_009828535.3 Hylobates moloch
CCTTTGCCCATTTTTAAATGGGATTATTTGTTTTCTTTCTATTGAGCAATTTGAGTTTCTTATATATTTTGGATATTAACCCCTTATCATATGTATGGTTTGCAAATATGTTCTCCCATTCTGTAGGTTGTCTCTTCACTCTGTTGTTTCCTTTGCCGTTCAGAAGCTTTTTAGTTTGTTGTAATCCCATTTATCCATTTCTGCTTTTGATGTCTGTGCTTTTGGGGTTGTACCCAAAAACAATTCCCTTATTTTGAGCAATTATTCCTTATTTAGGGGTACTTACGTTAGTTCCATTTTTTCACTATTAAAATAGGGCTAGAATGAAAATCTTTGTCAAATTGTGTTTTCCTCTTGTTTCCTTGGAGTATATGAAGATAAGCAAGGTTATGCAGTCAAAAATATGTATGGTTTTTTAGGTCTTGTTATGTGACTTGCCAGTTTGAACAGCGATTTTCCATGGACAGGGACAGAGTATGTTTTGTTTGAAAAGGCATATTCAATATTTTAGTTTAATTTATATTACAAAATTACTGGTTTATAATAGAAGCTATAGAAAATAAAATTAAGAAATCTTATCGGGGAAGAAAGGAAAAAATGGTTCAGAAACACTGTCCTATGAAGACTGAAATGATTGACAAACCTTCAGCTTATACTAAAATAAAATTGCATTCTTAAAGCATAGACTGAATGACTACGGAGGAGGTGGCAGAGAACTACCCTGGGCAGGTGGAAGAAGCCAGGTTGACAACAGGGAAGTTGCCATCAATATTCCCAATGAGATGTGGGCATTCTCTTTACATTTTAATCAGTCCTTCTGTAACTTTAATGTTCATACCAATCACCTGGGCATCTTATTAAAATCTAGATTCTGATTTAACAGGTCTGGATGGGGCCTGAGAGTCTACATTTCTAACAAGCTCCCAGGTGATGTTGATGCTGTTGTCCTGGGAATGCACTTTGAGTTGCACTGTTTTAGATCTCTTCCATGTATGACATATTATAGTAAGAGTTGACTACAGGGCATCCTTGGTCAGTTACTTCAGTAACTTGAAAGTGAAAGATATAAACTGCTGGCCTATTTGAGGGGTGAAAGAATTTTGCTCATTCAGAAATTGGAGGGGTTGTGGTGGGGGGAAGGAAATTGTTAATATTAGATGAGTTAATCATGAGAAGTTTTATGTACCATTGACACCAGGTTGTTCAGAGACTGAAGGAGGTAAGAAGTTTTGAAGTGGTACTCAGGTTCCTGCTACTTAACTGAAAGTGAGATAAGATCAGATTCGTTAGGAAACAATTCTCAAAACAGACTCATTTACTTTGACTAAATACGTCTGAATGATAGTAGGGAGATAGAGTCATTGTATTTTTTAGAGACCCACTGTTTTAGAAAGTGGAAAACTTGTTGCTTACCATTCTGCTTATCTTGTTGCTGAGATTTTAAACAATGAATCTCCACATCACCCTTATGATACTGAATTATTGCCATTAATCATTTCTCATAGGGAAAATGGAACTAAGAACCTATGCTGTTTCACTGCTTCCATCTCCATTTTGCTATGTGGCTTTAAGAAAATCACTTAAAGGCTTATGTTGAGTTCCCATGGTGAAAAATGGAAATCAAAGCTCTTGCCTTGTTCCCCATAGAGTACTTGCTGAAGTTAGTGGGCTTTGAGGTAGATTTCAAGTGTTTAAAAAGACGAAAGACTTTAACATTGTAATATTGTATATTTATTCAGCATATTATATATAGGCATATATCAAGCTATTTTATATATAATCTAAATATTCTGGCAATCCTTCATAAAAAATAAAACATCATATAATCCACATCAGTAGTTAAATTGACCTTTTATTCAGTGTCACGAATCAAGTAAATCTGAATAGTGTGTTTCAGATTTTTTTTGGCCCTTTAGGTAATCAGTCCTGATGGATATTGATGAAAGATATAGTAATTTTTTTTTTTTTAGATGGAGTCTCACTCTTGTCGCCCAGGCTGGAGTGCAATGGTGCGATCTCAGCTCACTGTAACCTCCACCTCCTAGGTTCAAGCGATTCTCCTGCCCCAGCCTCCCGAGTAGCTGGGATTACAGGTGCCCCCCACCATGCTAGGCTAATTTTTGTATTTTTAGTAGAAATGGGGTTTCACCATGTTGGCCAGGCTAGTCTCGAACTCCTGACCTCAGGTGATCCGCCCACCTCAGCCACCCAAAGTGCTGGGATTACAGGCGTGAGCCTAATTTAATTCACATATTTAAATACTTTTATTTCCAAAGGAGGTTAATGGTAAATGTGATCATCAAGTCAAGCATGACCCTCTGCTTTTAAACACATTGATTTTAACCAGAGTTCAGTGCATGTCCTACCTAGGTGTGGTGGCTCACACCTGTAATCTTACCACTTTGGGAGGCCTAGAAGGGAGGATAGCTTGAGGCCAGGAGTTCAAGACCGTCGTGGTCAACAGGGCAAGACCCTGTCTCTGCAAAAACTAAAAAAAAAAAAAAATTAGCCAGGCACAGCAGTGTGCACCTGTAGTGGCAGCTACTCAGGAGGCTAAGGCAGGAGGGCAAGGCTGCAGTAAGCTATGATCACCCCACTGTACTCCAGCCTGGGTGACAGAGCAAGACAGCATTTTAAAAAAAAAAAAAAAAAAGCACGTGTCCTAACCAAAAGATCTCTATTGACCCAAACTTGTGCCCAAGAATAGCAATCAGAAAATTTATGAAATAAATGATTTAGATTAACATTCAATTGATTCACAATTGATTTAGATTCACATTCAAAATCTGAAACAATTCATTATAAAGTTTACCTTACTGTTTTATGAGGTAAAATTTTATTAGGCAAATTAAGTAGGATTACTATATATACTAAAATATAACAAATAATCTATATCCAGTACAGTGTGGGGATCAGGAACTGGGGATCTAGAGTCAAATGGGCCTGATTCAAATCCCATTTTTGCTTCTTAATCTCTAGTCTGATTTTGGTTACTTAACATCTCAAAGTCAGCCGGGCGCAGTGGCTCACGCTTGTAATCCCAGCACTTTGGGAGGCCGAGGTGGGCAGATCACGAGGTCAGGAGATCGAGACCACGGTGAAACCCCATCTCTACTAAAAATACAAAAAAAAATTAGCCAGGCGTGGTGGTGGGCGCCTGTAGTCCCAGCTACTCAGAGAGGCTGAGGCAGGAGAATGGCATGAACCCGGGAGGCAGAGCTTGCAGTGAGCCGAGATTGCACCACCGCACTCCAGCCTGGGCGACACAGTGAGACTCCATCTCAAAAAAAAAAAAAAAAATCTCAAAGTCTCAGTTTCCTCATCTATAAAATAAATATTACAATATAAACCTAATAGGATTTTTGTGGGGTCCAAAGGAGATAATGCATGTGCTATAAACTTAACTTTTTATCCTCCTAAATTCACACATTTGAACACTTACCTCCAATATGCTTGTATTTGGAGATAGGACCTCTAGGAGGTAATTAAGGTTAAATGAGATCATAAGGATGGGGCTGTAATCTGACAGATTTGGTGACCTTATGAGAAGAGGAAGAATGCACGTACAAAGAAGAAGTCATATGAGCACACAGCAAGAAGGCGGCTGTCTACAAGCCAAGAGAAGAGGCTTCAGAATGAAGCATACCTTACCAGCACCTTGATCTTGGACTTCCCAGTCTCCAGAATTGTGAGAAATAAATTTTTGTTGTTTAAGCCACCCTGTCTATGGTATCTTGTTATGGCAGCCTGAACAGACCAATACAGATTTTGGTACTGAGAAGAGGAGTACTGCTGTAACAAATACCTAAAAATGTGGAAGTGGCCTTAGAACTAGGTAATGAGTAGAGGCTGGAGGAGTTTTAAGGTGTATGCTAGCAAAAGGTATAGGCGGCTATGAACAGAATGTTGGTAGAACTATGGATGTTGGAGGTTATTCTGATGGGGTCTCAGATGGAAATCAGGAACATGTTACTGTAAACTGGGAGAAAGGTGTTCCTTGTTATAAATGGTAAAGAACTTGACTGAACTGTGCTCTAGTATTTTGTGGAAGGTGGAATTTGTTGAGTAAAAAAATTGACTATTTATCTGAGGAGATTTCTAAGCAAAAAGTTGAAGGAGTGGCTTAGTCCCTCCTGACTGCTTATGGTAAAATACAAAAGGAGAGAGATGAATTGAAGAAGGAATTGTTAAGCAAAAGGGAACTGGAACTTAAATATTTGGAAAATTCTGAGCCTTTACGTATTGCAATAAATGAGGAAGCTTGTTCTGGAGACAACACTAAGGGTGTGGCTGGACGATCTAGCACTACTTAAGATTACTTATGATGTTAACCAGCCATCTGAGCAGAAGTCAGGAATAGAGTTTGGAAAAAAGCAGCAGAAATATTACCAGTTTGGACCAAAGAGAACAGGACAGTATGGTATAGTTATATGGCTGCAAACATGGTTTATCTTTCAAGAAAAGGGAAGAACGACCCTGAGGGTGATTCAGAGATCACCAGGGCTGCCATTCCTACTATAGGCCCAGCGTGCACAGGCCTGGAGGGTAAGGCTGCCTCTACCTTGGTTTCAAAAAGTGAGACTGACATCCAACAGAGCCACATGGGTGGGGCCATCACCCTAAACAAAGGATGTGGCCACCTTACAGAGCTGTGGGGGTGATGCTGCTTTCCCATTGAACCTGAAGGGCAGAGTATTATTATTCTTGAGCCTTAAGAGCTAATGGAGTTTGCCTTGCTAGGTTTTGGACCTGCTTTGGGACCTGTGACCCCTTTATTTCTTCCAATTTCTCCCTTTTGGAATGGGAATGTCTATCCTCTTCCTATAGCACCATTATATTGTGGAAGCACATAGCTTGTCTGGTTTCATAGTTTCACAGCTGGAAATAAATTTTGCCTCAAGATGAATAATACTGCTAGTCTCACCCACATCTAATTTTATTTAGATGAGACTTTGGACTTTAGATTTTAAGTTGATGCTAGAATGAGTTAATTTCTTTTGAGGCCATTGGGATGGTATAAGTGTGAGAAGGACATGAGTTTTGGGGGTCAAGAGTGGAATGATATAGACTGAATTGTGTTCCCCCATAATATGTTTAAGCTCTAACCTCCAACATGACTGTAATTGGAGATAGGGGGTAATTAAGGTTAAATGAGTTAAATCATAAGGGTGGGGATCTAATCTGATAGGATTGGGGACCTTATTACAATACAAAAGGCTGTCTGAGCACACAGTAAGAGGTCAGCTACTCACAAGGCAAGAAAAGAGGGCTCAAAATGAAACTTACGTTGCTGGCACCTCGATCTTGGACTTTCCAGCCTCCAGAGCGGTGAGAAAGTAAATTTGTTTTATTTATGCCATTCGAGGTATGGTATTTTGTTATGGCAGCCAAGCAGACTAATACAGCAAGTAAAACTCTTGGCATGTAGTAGAAATCAATTAGAAAAATATACAATATAGGTATAAACTGAGTAATGGGAGGGAATATTTACTCCATTTAAAAGGATAAGCTGCTTTTAGGAAAATAAAGTTACAACTAAGGCACTTTGGAGATAGTCCTAGTTTACAGAATTTTAGAGTTGCTCTTCCACAAAAGTATAATTAAAAAGCAGCACTTGTTTTTAATTTATGTTTTGTTACTATTACTTCATTTGTAATATATTATAGAGTAATATAGTAATACAGTCATGTACAATATAGCAACATTTTCCTTAATGACGAACAGCATATACAATGGTGGTCCCATAAGATTATAATGGAGCTGAAAAATTCCTATCACCTGCTGATGTTGTAGCCACTGTAATGCCACAGCACAATGAATTACTTATGTATTTGTGATGACACTGGTATAAACAAACTGACTGTGCTGTCAGCTGTATAATAGTATAGCACAGGCCAGGTGTGATGGCTTGCACCTGTAATCC
>NW_026656320.1:0-5923 GCF_009828535.3 Hylobates moloch
ACCCTAGAAACTCCTGGAGGGCAGAGCTGTGCCTGCCATCTTCATCACTGCATTACCACCACCCAGCACAGTGCCTGGCACAAAACAGTTGCTCAATAAATAAATCAGGATGAATGGATAAATACATGGATAGGCACTTTGAACTACAGATGAGCTTACTTTGTGTTTTTCTTAGTCAAACATGTGCAATTAAGCATGTGATAAATGATATGACGACCACAGCTGTGTCTTGCCTGATGTTCTTTGCAATCACTAAATGAAGTCAATTGTGCCTGTTTTGACAGTTCTGATTTCAACCTAATGATCTGTTTCTTTTAACTTCTGGCTGTTGGCTTCGTTTGACTTTGTTAGCCTGACAAAGTGGCAGATATTGGTATTTGCTCTTTTGTTTAAATGTCACGAACTTTAAAAATGCCTTTTCTTTTGGAAAGAAACCCTAGTTAGGACAGTCTAGCAGTCAGGATGATTTGGGTTCTGGTGCAGTAACAACAATCCCCAAATCTCAGTGGCTCCATGCAGTGAGGTATTTGCTTGTTTGTTTTTTGAAACAGGGTCTCACTCTGTCACCCAGACTAGAGTGCAGTGATGCAATCTCAGCTCACTGCAACCTCTGCCTCCCAGACTCAAGCGATTCTCCTGCCTCCTGAGTAGCTGGGATTACAGGCCCTTGCCACTACTGTCTGGCTAATTTTTGTACTTTAGTAGAGACAGGATTTCACCATGTTAGCCAGGCTTGTCTTGAACTCCTGACCTCAAATGATCCACCCGCCTTGGCCTCACAAAGTGCTGGGATGACGGGCATCAGCCACTATGCCTGGCCACAGTGAGGCTTATTCTTGGTCATGCTGCATGTCTGGGTTGTGTTAGGGCATTGTGGGGTGGTCTGTTCATTGTGTTCACTCAGGGATCCAGGCTGACAAAAGCCCCATCTCTGCATGTGTCCTTGATCACCACTTCAGGGGAAAGGGAATGTGGTGGCTCACAGAGCCTCTTAACACTTCCACCTGGAGGTGACTCAGGTTGCTCCTGCTCATGGTTCATTGGACAAAACGTATCACAGAGTCATGGGCAACTTCTCTATGCCTGGAAGGGGAACCAAAATATGAATAGCTACATTGATTTTCTCTAGCTATTACACAGAAGGCCTCATTTAAATGCAGTTACTTATTTGTGTTTTGAAGCTAATTGGAGTCCATCAACCTTCACAGAAGATATGTGCACTCCCAAGCTATTATTAAGCACAATTTTTTTTTTTTTTTTTTTGAGACAGAGTCTCACTCTCTTGCCCAGGCTGGAGTGCAGTGGCATGATGATCGATCACCGCAACTTCTGCCTCCTGGGTTCAAGTGATTTTCGTGCCTCAGCCTCCCAAAGTGCTGGGATTACAGACACCCACCACCGCACCTGGCTAAGTTTTGTATTTTTAGTAGAGATGGGGTTTCACCATGTTGAGCTGGCTTGTCTGGAACTCCTGACCTCAGGTGATCCACGTGCCTCGGCTTCCCAAAGTGCTGAGATGACAGGCGTGAGGCGCCACGCCCGCCATTGAGTATGATTTTTGATTGGGATGTCAGAGTTAGGGTTTTAGTCTGAGGACAGTATGACGTGAAGGTGAAGAGCAGAGCTTGGCTGTGAGTTTGCTGGGATTCCTGTGCTGCTTCTACAGTTCTTTGGCTGTGTGACTGTCAACTTTGGCAAGTTCCTTTACCTTCCTCATCAATAAAATGAAAAAAAAAATCATAATCATAATATCTATTGGTGTTGGGATAGACCAGTGATTGACACATAAGGACTCAAAAATAGTTTTTCGTTTTTTTTTGAGACGGAGTCTTCCTCTGTTGCCAGGCTGGAGTGCAGTGGTGCAATCTCGGCTCACTGCAAACTCTGCCTCCTGGGTTCAAGCGATTCTCCTGCCTCAGCCTCCTGAGTAGCGGGGATTATAGATGCCTGCCACCATTCCCAGCTAATTTATTTGTTGTCCAGGATGCTCTCGATCTCTGGACCTCATGGTCCACCCACCTCAGCCTCCCAAAGTGTTGGGATTACAGGCATGAAGAACCATGCCCGGCTCAGAAATACTACTGTTAATTTTGGGGGGTAGTTACTATATTTTGTGAAAATCAGAGTTCAGTACCTTGTAACACTGGGATGGGATCTATCCCTGAAGTAACAGGCTTCTAAAGAGGAAGGCATGGAGAGAGGGGCAAAATTTTAGTGGATGTTGTAATGACTTTACGTATATGGACCTGGGGCCACCAGGTAGCAAGGTGGACTTTGCTAAATTCTATCACTTTCCTGGGCCTCAGACTCACTTGTTACAAATGGAGTTAAAGCATCCCTCTCTAAGGGCTAAGATAAAGATGATTAAGTAAAAGGGAATGAAAGCAACTTCCATCAATGGTCAAAAGTATTCGTTTAACTTTTTTTTTTTTTGAGATGGAGTCTCTCTCTGTTACCTAGTTTGGAGTGCAGTGGCATGGTCCCAGGTCACTGCAACCTCCACCTCCTGGGTTCAAGTGATTCTCCTGCCTCAGCCTCCTGAGTAGCTGGGACTACAGGTGCGTGCCACCATGCCTGGATAATTTTTGTATTTTCAGTAGAGATGGGGTTTCACCATGTTGGCCAGGATGGCCTCGATCTCTTGACCTTGTGATCCACCCATCTTAGCCTCCCAAAGTGTTGGGATTACAGGCATGAGCCACCACGCCTGGCCCATTTAACTTCTATATTACTTTCCTGTTGATGGATTTACCAGTGCAAACTGAGCAGCTTAAAACACCACCCAGTTATTACCAGTTTTCATGAGCCAAGGGTCTGGGCAGGGTTTAACTGGGTCTTCTATTCAAGGTCACAATACTGCAACCAGAGTGTCAGCTGGAGCTGGGGTCTCATCGGATGCTCAGCGTCCTCGTCCAAGCTTATTCAGTTTCTGGACTGAATTCAATTTCTTGTAATTGTTGAACGAAGGCCCTCAGCTCCTAGAGCTGCCACCTCCAAAGACAGCTCACAGCATGGCCATTTGTGTCTCCTTGGAGGCTAAGGGTTGAATCTCTGAAACTTCACCTTTAAAAGGCTCACTTCATTAGGTCCGGCCCACCTAAGATCATGCTGCTTTGATTAACTCAAAGTCAGCTGACCAAATGTGCTTAACAGAGCAAGTGTGACCATAATCACATTTGCAAAATTCCTTCCCCTTGGCCAAATCACAAGCTCTGCACACACTCAAGAAGAGAAGATGATACAGGGAGCACATGTAAGGGAGTGGGTCTCTTGGGGGCTTTCCTAGAATTCTGCCCATTACAACTTCCTTTCTCGAGGAACAGCAGGCCTGGGGAGAGATGATCACGGATGAGCGCAGGCCACAGGTGGTGAGTGCCTGGTGCTGGGGTAGGATGCAGGAGGCTGCGAAGCAAGTATGAAAAGCCTTCTCTGGGCCGGGTGCGGTGGCTCATGACTGTAATCCCAGCACCTTGGGAGGCCGAGGTGGGCGGATCAGAAGGTCAAGAGATTGAGACTATCCTGGCCAACCAACATGGTGAAACCCCGTATCTACTAAAAATAAAAAACTTAGCTGGGCATGGTGGCGCATGTCTCTAACAACCCAGCTCCCCAAGTGAGCAATTCCTGTCCCTTTTAAGGGCTCACAACCCTAAGGGGGTCCACGTGAGAGGATCGTGATTGACTGACCAAACAGGGAGTACGTGACTGGGGGCTGCATTCAGCAAACCCCATCTCTACTAAAAATACCAAAATTCAGCAAAGTCTCAGGGTACAAAATCAATGTGCAAAAATCACAATCATTCTTATACAGCAATGACAGACAAACAGAGAGCCAAATCATGAGTGAAGTCCCATTCACAATTGCTTCAAAGAGAATAAAATACCTAGGAATCCAACTTACAAGGGATGTGAAGGACCTCTTCAAGGAGAACTACAAACCACTGCTCAATGAAATAAAGGAAGATACAAATGGAAGGACATTCCATGCTCATGGGTAGGAAGAATCAATATCATGAAAATGGCCATACTGCCCAAGGTAATTTATAGATTCAATGCCATCCCCATCAAGCTACCAATGACTCTCTTCACAGAATTAGAAAAAAACTACTTTAAATTTCATACGGAACCAAAAAAGAGCCCACATCGTCAAGTCAATCTTAAGCCAAAAGAACAAAGCTGGAGGCATCAACCTGACTTCAAACTATACTACAAGGCTACAGTAACCAAAACAGCATGGTACTGGTACAAAAACAGAGATACAGAACAGAGCGCTCAGAAATCATTTCACATATCTACAACTATCTGATCTTTGACAAACCTGACAAAAACAAGAAATGGGGAAAGGATTCCCTATTTAATAAATGGTGCTGGGAAAACTGGCTAGCCATATAGAGAAAGCTGAAACTGGATCCCTTCCTTACACCTTATACAAAAATTAATTCAAGATGGATTAAAGACTTACATGTTAGACCTAAAACCATAAAAATCCTAGAAGAAAACCTCAGCAATACCATTCAGGACATAGGCATGGGCAAGGACTTTCATGTCTAAAACACCAAAAGCAATGGCAAGAAAAGCCAAAATTGACAAATGGGATCTAATCAAACTCAAGAGCTTCTGCACAGCAAAAGAAACTACCATCAGAGTGAACAGGCAACCTACAGAATGGGAGAAAATTTTTGCAACCTACTCATCTGACAAAGGGACCCTATAACCAAGAGAATATGGCACAGGTGATGGGATGTAGTGATTATGTTAGACAGGATGTTAAGTTGTCTTGCTAGGGGGCTGTCTGTCTTGCTGCTTTGAAGATGAGCTGCCATGTCATGAGTGGCCAGATGGAGAGGCCCATGTGGCAAGAAGCTGAGGGCAGCAAGAAACTGGGGCCCTGAGTCCAGCAGCCTGCAAGGAACTGAATGCTGCCAATAACCAGATGAGCCCGGAAGCAGATCAATCACCAGTCAAGCCTCCAGATGAGAACAGAGCCCTGGCTGACACTATGGCTGCAGCCTTGCACTGAACCCAGCTGAGTCATGCCTGGATTCCTGACCCACAGAAACCGTGCAGTGATAACTGTCTGCTGTCTCAAGCCACAAAGTTTGCAGTAATATTGTTGCACAGCAATAGGTAACTAATACAAAAACTGTCCTACATCATGTACATTACGGAGGGAAATGTAGAACCTGGATTTGAGCTCTGATTTCAGAGTTGTGGTCTCAGTCTCCCCAGGGAGACCTGTCCTGGGAGACAGTTATGCCAGGCTGTGATGCTGTGATGATTGTTCTCTTCCCACCCAGAAGCTTTCAATAGGCATGTCAAGCATGTGACCCCAGCTACATATACCAAATGTATTTCTGACAAATGCCAGGACATCATGAGCTTTCTTGTTTTACTGAGAGCTCCATAAAGGAAGGAGCATCTCTGTCTTTTTTTTTTTTTAAGAGTCTCACTGTCACCCAGGCTGGAGTGCAGTGGTGCGATCTCAGCTCACTGCAGTCTCTGCCTCCCAGGCTCAAGAGATTCTCCAGCCTCAGCCTCCTGAGTAGCTGGTATCAAAGATGTACATCACCACACCCAGCTAATTTCATATTTTTGGTAGAGAGGGGGTTTTGTCATGTTGGCCAGGCAGAGCTTGAACTCCTGGCCTCAAGTGATTCGCCTACCTCGGCCTCCCAAAGTGCTGGGATTGCAGGCGTGAGCCGCTGCACCTGGCCTGTCTTTTTTATGCTATGTCTACGTGAAACAGCCCAGTGGTCAGCACACAAAGGGGTCCAAATGTGAAAGGAAAGGGCAAACACAGGGGAAACACAGGGGTGTTCAGAAATAGTTCCCAGGTTACTGCCTCTTTCAATATGTACAGTCCTCGGCCCCACCCGCAAGATTCTGACTTGGCAGGTCAGAGTTGGAGATGGGGGAGCTACCT
>NW_026656321.1:0-5921 GCF_009828535.3 Hylobates moloch
ACAAAGGACATGAACTCATCCTTTTTTATGGCTGCATAGTATTCCATGGTGTATATGTGCCACATTTTCTTAATCCAGTCTATCATTGTTGGACATTTGGCATTTTTACCCAAGGCTGCTCTCATTTTTCCCTTCCCTAAGTCTGTCGGCAGATTGTTCAACCGGAGCAAAAACCAGCAATAGTGTATGACTACTAGGTCATATGGCAAGTCTATGTTGAACTTTATAATAAACTGTCAAGCTGTCTTCCAAAGTGGCCGTACCATTTTGCATTCTCACAATGAATGAGCATTCTTGTTGCTCTGCATCCTCATCAGCAATTGATATTATCAGCTTTTTGGATTTTAGACATTCTAACAGGTGCGTAGTGGTATCTTGTTTTCATTTGTATTTCCCTAGTGAGAAATGACGTTGAATATCTTATTTTCCTATTTTATATTCTTCTTTGGTGAAGTCTCTTCATATTTTTTCCCCATTGAAAAATTGGAGTTGAGTTCTTATTGTTGACTTTTATGAATTCTTTTTTTTTTTTTTTTTTTTTGAGACGGTGTCTCGCTCTGTCGCCCAGACTGGAATGCAGTGGTGTGATCTCGGCTCACTGCAACTTCTGCCTCCCAGGTTCAAGCGATTCTCCTGCCTCAGCCTCCCTAGTAGCTGGGACTACAGGCACACGCCACCACGCCCAGCTAATTTTTTGTATTTTTAGTAGAGATGGGGTTTCATCATGTTAGCCAGGATGGTCTCAATCTCCTGATCTCATGATCCACCCACGTCAGCCTCCCGAAGTGCTGAGATTACAGGCATGAGCCACCGCACCCGGCCTATGAATTCTTTATATCATCTGAATAAAAGTCCTTTATCAGGTATATGATTTTGCAAATATTTTCTCCAAATCTGTGGCTTGCCTTTTTCTTTTCTTCATAGTGCTGTTCATAGAACAAAAGTATAAAGTATTATGTGTATGTCTACACAGAAACCTGTATGTAATGTTTAAAAATGTTTATAGCTGGGTGCAGTGGCTCACACCTGTATCCCAGCATATTGGGAAGCCAAGGCAGGAGAATCATCTGAGCCCAGGAGCTCGAGACCACCCTGGGCAACATAGCAAGACCCCATCCCTACAAAAATTTTAAAAGTTAGTCAAGTATGGTGGTGCGTATCTATGGTCCCAGATACTCAGGAGGCTGCGGTGGGAGGATTGCTTGAGCTCAGGAGGTCAATGCTTCAGTGAACTGTGTTTGCATTACTGCACTCCAGGCTAGGCAACGGAGTGAGATCCTATCTCAAAAAAAAATATTTATAGCAGCTTTATTCATATTCACTCCAGACTGGAAGCAACCAAGATGTCCTTCAGCAGGTGAATGGATAAACAAAGTGGTACATCCATACAATGGGATATTGTTCAATGCTAAAAAGAACAAACTACCAAGCTATGAAAAAACTTTAAATGCATATTGCTAAGTGAAAGAAGCTAGTCTGAAAAGCCTATATACTGTATGGCTCCAATTATATGGCATCCTGGATAAGGTAAAACTATACAGAAGTAAACAAATCAGTGGTTGCACTAATAGAAAATAGATTAGGGTTGAGGGAAGGGGGAGTGGCTATCAAGGGCATGTACAGAAGTCCTTGCATGGTGAGGAAACACTTCTGTATGGTACTTGGGTGGTGGACATGTGACTCTATGCATTTGCCAAAACCCATAGAACTATATGTTACAAAGAGTGAACTTTAATGCCTACAAGCAAAAGAACAAAACATCAACCAGGTGGGTGGGGGATTCCCAGGATGGAATGCAGACTATGACAAATGAATCTAACTCCATTATAAATGGGTGGCATAACTGTACTGAATGGATGAGGAAGGTAAAGGAACCGACCTAGGTAACTTTGAAAAACAGTATTTTGACTGGAAACTGTAAGGTAAAGACAAAAGAAACTGAACATAAACACTGGACTCTAGTTGGTAAAGTTGTTTCTCCTGGGGTTATGAGTTAGCAATTCTGATGCTCTATACGTGTATACCTGAATTGAGTAAGATAGTAAATGAATGACAGGTAGTAGGAGCTAGGTGTCTCACTCTCAGAGAGGAAAGTTATAGGTAAGCAAGAAAGGAAGATCAAAATAATCCTTCTGGCACTGGATTACAGTTGGAGATATAAGTATGAAGTCATGTTTAGGTTATACACCTGCTGATGGTTAAAAGAAATTATTTTGGATATGTGTGTATATATGGTGTTATGTATTGAACATTTGTACCCCTTCTCTCAAGGTCATATGTTGAAGTCCTAACCTCCAATGTGATGGTATTAGGAGGTGGGGTCTCTGGGAGTTAATTAAGTCATGAAGGTCGACTCCTCATGATAGGATTAGAACCCTTATAAGAAGAGACACCAGAGCTTTCTCCCCACTCTGTCCTCTCCACTAATCAGGGACACAACAAGAAGACAGCCATCTCCAAAACAGGATGCAGATCCTCACTAGATACTGCATCTATCCATGACTTGACCTTGGACTTCCCAGCCTCTAGAACTGTGAGAAACAAATGTCTGTTGCTTAATTATCACCCAGCCTGAAGTAAGACACATGGGTTAGGATATATACATATATTTCCTATTTCCTATCTCTGTCTGCTTAGACAGTCTAGAAGTAGTGATATACCACTAAGCAATGAATACTCAGATCTTGGTTTCTAACACCATTCTCTTTCCCAGTGAAAGAGAATGACATACAGAACTGGACACCAGGGAAATAAATCCAAGAGGCAACAGTGTTCAGAAAGAAGCAGTGAATGAGACCAGTCAATGAGTGAGAAAGGGCCCAGGAGGAAAGAACGTTAAGGAGAAGGTGATCATCAAATGCTACAGAGGCCACACAGGACAGAGGGCTGTGACCATCAGGAAGCCATTGAGAACCACAGTGGAAGTAGGGGCTTGCATACTCTAGGGTATACATGGCAGGGGGGCCATGAAGAGTTGAAACATCGGCCTCAAATTTCTCAAAGTGCTATGGAAAGCAGTCTGTTGGCGGAAATTGGGGACAATCAGAGTCCTGCCCAGGCTAGGCAGGAAGGAAATAAGGGCGGAGGAGGAGGGCTTATAGGTCATCACCTTCTTAGAGAAAGGCAATAGGACCTGTTGACAAAAGACTGTCATCGTTACCTATAGGCAAAATGTGGGGCTTCTACAGGGTCAGTAAGAGGTCTTCCTGAGAAAAAAATCCATAACAAATAATGTATTGTTTCAAAAATACACTCTAAAATATAGCTGAATCTATGTGCCTAAGACCCAAGCCTGAAAAATGCATTAATTAGGATTCTTTTCATGCTGAAGATCATAACTTATTGAAATGTGATGTTTTACCTTTGCTCACAGCATTAGCATATTTTTGTGTAAAGGACAGTGACTGAGAATTCCATGGTGTGCTGATCATAACCATGTTTCAGTTCCACACTTGTCCTTTTTTCCACGACCCCCTTTATCTTCTTTTCCTGACACCTATAATGGCAGAGGGTATAACTTAAGCTAACAATTGATTATTCTTTACAAGAGAAGTTCAAATATGAGCCTAATTAAAGAATTCCTGAACACTTCTTCCTTGCTAAAACATGCACTTTTAATAAGCAAAAGCCCCTGACATGCCATTCAGACTTTCATTCATGTGTGTGCTTACACGTGTGCCTACTGCTCTCATTTCACCATCTGGAAATACCACTTATCACCCAGAAGTAATTGGCTAATTTGCTGGATTTGCCCTTTAAATGTTCCATGTTCTCCTGACACCTGTGGGTTTCATTTAGAGGCTTTTTGCGCTTTTTAGTAGAGATGACTCTGTCTGGAAAGGTGTTTTGAAGGATAAATTTAACTGTGGTATCCTTTAATCGGAAGAGAACACTATTCCCATACGAAAGGCACGCCGTTCTTGCGAGAAAAGAGCAAACACTAGTAACCACAGCCAAGACTGTGGGGAGTGTATCAGGGTTACAACCAGATACACCCATAACTTGTCACACTTATAACCGGGTGTAACCGCAATTTGCCATTGCAACAGGTTACAACCAGAGTTACCACCACAACTTACCATCGTAACATGTTGCTATCACAACAGATTACAATCACAACAGGTTACAACCACAAGTTACAATCACTAGCTTGCCTTGCCACATCAACAAATCTGGCTAATATTCCCTCCAGACTTGATGTATACTATGATAAAAGGCTGAAATCTTTGGTACTTCGGGGAATTAACACTATCTGGCCTTGGGGAGGACATGACTATTCTCGGGTAACATAAGGGAACTTCTTTGTGGTGATGGAACAGTTCTGCCTCCTAATTATGGTAATGGTTACTCAAATCTACACACATAACATTTTATAGACCTACCCATACTCGCTCACACACGCATATCTGAATGCATGCAAAATCTGATGAAATCTGAACAAGGTCTGTAGCTGACTTAACAGTACTGTAGTAATGTTGACTTCCTGGTTTTGACAATGACTGGTTATGTAAGGAGAAGCTAGGTGAAGTGTACACAGGAACTCTCTCGAACTATTTTTACAACTTCTTGTGAGAACCATTTCAAAATAAAAAGGTATTTTAAAAGAGATCTGACTTGCTATGGGTCTCTCAAAAAAATGCTTGTCATGATGACTTTGCTCCTCCCGTCCCAAGAGTGAGTGAGTCTCTTGAGGTTGAGAGGGCTGTTTTCAGAGTCCACTGGCCCCCAGTTATTATCACTGGTGGTGTTGCCTTGGCAAATAGGCTTCAGCCAGCATGAAACGTTAACCTATCAGCACTGCTGCTTAAGGAACATCAGGGGAAATGTGGCGCTTTTCCAAGATGGCTTATAAATCCCCCCCGCCCCGAACTGCATGGCTCACATCATTCCAAATGAACCCCAGTTGGCAGGCTGGGATGTCTGGGAACTACCACTCATTTCCCAGAGGCTCAATTAATCTGGTTGCTGCATAATCACCTTTTTCACCAGAATAAGGGTTGTGTTGGCACAAATCAACGCTCCTACCTTTACCCTTGTCAGGTTTGTATTCTCCACCCCCTACTATGTCTTCAAGATCCTTGTCTGAAAAACCTGGAGAAAATAAAGCATACATTTCAATGACAAGAAAAAAAAATCAGCAACAAGAAACTTGTGTTAATGTTGCCCAAGATTCAGAAAGTGATTGCCAGTTCCACTTAAGAATACCCTTGATGAAATTCTAAGAGGTCCCCCCAGACCCCCTCCCACTGGTGTACATGTCCCACATAATGTCCCACCACTCTGAGTGTGAGTGGAACCATGGATAGGATGGCTATCACTCCCATGATTAGGTTAGATTACATGCCAAAGGTGAAGGGATTTTGCAGAGGTAATTAAGGTACCAAATCAATTTGACTTCGCATTCATCAAAAAGGAGATTATCCTAGATGGGCATGACTTAATCAGGTGATATCCTCAAAAGCAGGTTCAGGCCTTCTCTGAGCTCAGACATGAGAAGCAACAGAGTCAGTCGGTCTCTCCTCCTTTCTCCCCCTACCAACCCCTCTGTTGGTCATTCTCCTGCTGGTCTTGAAGCAGCAAGCAGTCATTATTTCTATAGCTGCAAGGGAATGTACTGTCAACAACCACTTGAGCTTGGAAGGGAACCCAACCTCAGACGAAACCCCAGCCCTCACCAACACCTTGACTGCAGCTATATGAGCTCCTGAGCAGAAAACTCAGCTTAGCTGTTCCTCAACTCCGGACCAAAGGAAACAGTGAGATAATAAATGGGTGTTGTCTTAACTCAGAGTTTCTGATTCTTGTTATGCAGCAAGGAAACTGACACAAGGAAGCAGAAAATTTATGAACGGGTAAAAGGTCCACTGGAAGGACAAGAGAGTCCCACGGAACCAAGTGTGAAAAGTTCACTGATAGAGTTT
>NW_026656322.1:0-5919 GCF_009828535.3 Hylobates moloch
CAAATAAAACCTACACAGAAGCATTCTGTGAAACTTCTTTCTGATCTCTACATTCAACTAACAGTGTTGAAGCTTACTTTTCATTGAGCAGTTCTGAAACTCTCTTTCTGTAGAAACTGCACGTGGACATTCGGAGTGCTAAGGGGCCTATAGTGGAAAAAAGGAATAACTTCAAATAAAAACTACATATAAGAATTCTGCGAAACTACTTTCCATTCTGTGCGTTCAACTAACAGAGATGAAGCTTACATTTGATTGAGCAGTTCTGAAACACTCTTTCTGTAGAAACTGCAAGGGGACATTCGGAGCGCTTAGGGGCCTGTAGTGGAAAAAGAAATATCTTCAAATAAAAACTGCACAGAAGCATTCTGTGAAACTTCGCTCTGTTCTGTGCATTCAACTAACAGAGTTTAAGCTTAGTTTTGATTGTGCAGTTCTGAAACACTCTTTCTACAGAAACTGCAGGTGTGCATTCAGAGCGCTAAGGGGCCTATAGTGGAAAAAGAATGTCTTCAAATAAAAACTACAAAGAAGCATTCTGTTCAACTTCTTTCTGTTCTGTGCATTCAACTAACTGATTTGAACCTTACTTTTGCTTGAGCAGTTCTGAAACACTCTTTCTGTATAAACTGCAAGTGTACATTCGGAGCTCTAACGGGCCTATAGTGGAAAAAGGAATATCTTCAAATACAAACTATACAGAACCTTTCTGTGAAAGTTCTTTCTGTTCTGTGAATTCAACTAACGGAGTTGAACCTTACTTTTCATTGAGCAATTCTGAAACTCTCTTTCTGTAGAAACTGCAAGCGGACATTCTGAGCACTAATGGGTCTATAGTGGAAAAAGGAATATCTTCAAACAAAAACTACACAGAATTATTCTGTGAAACTACTTTCTTTTCTGTGCATTCAACTAACAGAGTTAAATCTTACTTTTGATTGAGCAGTTCAGAAATTCTCTTTCTGTAGGAAATGCTAGTGGACATTCGGAGCGCTATGGGGCCTGTAGTGGAAAAAGAAATATCTTCAAATAAAAACTACACAGAAGCATGCAGTGAAACATCTTTCTGTTCTTTGCATTCAACTAACAGAGTTGAAGTTTACTTTTGATTGAGCAGTTCTGAAACACTCTTCCTGTAGAAACTGGAAGTGGACATTCAGAGCGCAAAGGCGCCTATAGTGCAAAAAGAAGTATCTTCAAATAAAAACTACACGGAAGCATTCTGTGAAACTAATTTCTTTTCTGTGCATTCAACTATCGGAGTTGAACCTTACTTTTGATTGAGCAGTTCTGAAACACTCTTTCTGTAGAAACTGCAAGTGGATATTCAGAGAGCTAAGGGGCCTATAGTGGAAAAAGGAATATCTTCAAATAAAAACAACACAGAAGCATTCTGTGAAACTTCTTTCTTTACTGTGCACTCAACTAAGAGAGTTGAAGCTTACTTTTTTTGAGCAGTCCTGAAACACTCTTTCTGTAGAAACTGCAACGGGACATACGGAGTGCTAAGGGGCCTATAGTGGAAAATGGAATAACTTCAAATAAAAACTACACAGAGCATTCTGTGAAACTTCTTTCCATTCTGTGCATTCAACTAACAGAGTTGAAACTTACTTTTGATTCAGCAGTTCTGAAACACTCTTTCTGTAAAAACTGCAAGTGGACATTCGGAGCGCTATGGGCCTACAGAGGAAAATGGAATATCTTCAAATAAAATCTACACGGAAGCATACTGTGAATCTAATTTCTGTTCTGTGCATTCAACTAGCAGAGTTGAAGGTTACTTTCGATGGAGTAGTTCTGAAACACTCTTTCTGTAGAAACTGCAAGTGGACATTCTGAGCGCTAAGGGGCCTATACTGGAAAAAGGAATATCTGCAAATAAAAACTAAACAAAATCATTCTGTGAAACTTCTTTCTCTTCTGTGCATTCAACTAATGGAACTGAACCTTACTTTTGATTGAGCAGTTCTGAAACACTCTTTCTGTAGAAACTGCAAGTGGACATTCCAAGCGCTAAGGGATCTAAACTGGAAAAACGAATAACTTCAAATAAAAACTACACTAAAGCATTCTGTGAAAGTTCCTTCTGATCTGTGCATTCAACTAGAAGATTTGAAGCTTACTTTTGATTGAGCAGTTCTGAAACACTCTTTCTGAAAAAACTGCCATTGAACATTCGGAGCGCCAAGGGGCGTATAATGGAGAAAGGAATAACTTCCAATAAAAACTACACAGAAGCATTCTGTGAAACTTCTTACTGTTCTGTGCGTTCAACTAACAGAGTTGAAGCTTACTTTTGATTTTGCAGTCCTAAAACACTCTTTCTGTAGAAACTACAAGTGGACATTCGGACGCTAAGGGGCCTATAGTGGAAAAAGAAACATATTCAAATTAAAACTACACAGAAGCATTCTGTGAAACTTCTTTCTGTTCTGTGCATTCAGCTAACATATTTGAACCTTACTTTTGATTGAGCAGTTCTGAAACACTCTTTCTGTAAAAACTGCAATTAGACATTCGGAGTGCTAAGGTGCGTATACTGTAAAAAGTTATATCTTCAAATAAAAACTACATAGAAGCATTCTGTGATACTTCTTCCTGATCTGTGCATTCAGCTAACAGAGTTGAAGCTCACTTTTGATTGAGCAGTTCTGAAACACTCTTTGTGTAGAAACTGCAAGGGGACATTCGGAGCGCAAAGGTTCCTATAGTGGAAAAAGGAACATCTTCAAATAAAAACAACACAGAAGCATTCTGTGAAACTTCTTTCTGTTCTGTGCATTCAACTTACAGAGTTGAAACTTACTTTTGATTGAACAGTTCTGAAACACTCTTTCTGTAGAAACTGCATGTGGACATTCGGAGCGCTAAGGGGCCTATACTGGAAAAAGAAACATCTTCAAATATAAACGACACAGAAGCATTCTGTGAAACTCCTTTCTGTTCGGTGCATTCAACTAACAGCGTTGAAACTTACCTTTGATTGAGCAGTTCTGAAACACTCTTTCTGTAGAAACTGCAAGGGGACACTTTGAGTGCTAAGTGGCCAATAGTGGAAAATGAAATATCTTCAAATAAAACTACACAGAATTATTCTGTGAAACTTCTTTCTGTTCTGTGCATTCAACTAACAGAGTTGAACCTTACTTTTGATTGAGCAGTTCTGAAACACCCTTTCTGTAGAAACTTCAAGGGGACATTCGGAGCGCTAGTGGGCGTATAGTGGAAAAAGAAATATCTTCAAATAAAAACTACACAGAATTATTCTGTGAAACTACTTTCTGTTCTGTGCATTCAACAAACAGAGTTGAACCTTACTTTTGATTGAGCAGTTCTGAAATACCCTTTCTGTAGAAACTGCAAGGGGACAATCGGAGCGCTAATTCGCCTATAGTGGAAAAAGCAATATCTTCAAATAAAAACTACACAGAAGCATTCTGTGAAGCTAATTTCTGTTCTGTGCATTCAACTAAGAGAGCTGAAGCTTACTTTTCATTGAGCAGTTCTGAAAAACTGTTTCTGTAGGAATTGCAACGGGACATTCGCAGAGCTAAGGGGCCTTTAGTGGAATAACCGATATCTTAAATTAAAAACTACACAGAATATTCTGTGAAACTTCTTTCTGTTCTGTGCATTCGAATAACAGAGTTGAAGCTTACTATTGATTGAGCAGTTCTGAAACACTCTTTTTGTAGAAACTGCAAGTGGACATTTGGCACGCTAAGGCGCCTAAAGTGGAAAAAGAAATATCTTCAAATAAAAACTGCACAGAAGCATTCTGTGAAACTACTTTCTGTTCTGTGCATTCAACTAACAGAGTTGAAGCTCACTTTTGTTTGAGAAGTTTTGAAACACTCTTTCTGCAGAAACTGCAAGGGGACATTCGGAGCACTGAAGGGCCTAGAGTGGAAAAAGGAATATCTTCAAAAAAAACTACATGGAATCATTCTGTGAAACTTCTTTTGTTCTGTGCATTCAACTAACAGAGTTGAAGCTTACATTTGATTGAGCAGTTCTGAAACACTATTTCTGTAGAAGCTGCAAGGGAACATTCGGAGCGCTAAGGGGCTTTTAGTGGAAAAAGAAATATCTTCAAATAAAAACTACACAGAAGCATTCTGTGAAACTTCTTCCTGTTCTTTGCATTCAACTAACAGAGTACAAGCTTACTTTTGATTGAGCAGTTCTTAAACACTCTTTCTGTAGGAAATCCAATGGGACATTCGGAGCGCTTAGGGGCCTATAGTGGAAAAAGAAATATCTTCAAATAAAAACTAAACAGAAGCATTCTGTGAAAATAATTTCTGTTCTGTGTATTCAACTAATGGAGTTGAACGTCACTTTTGATTGAGCAGTTCTGAAATTCACTTTCTGTAAAAACTGCAAGTGGACATTCGGAGCACTAAGGGGCCTATAGAGGAAAAAGAATTACCTTCAAATAAAATCAAAACAGAAGCATTCTGTGAAACTACTTTCTGTTCTGTGCATTCAACTAACAGAGTTGAAGCTTACTTTTGATTGAGCAGTTCTGAAACTCTCTTTCTGTAGAAACTGCAACTGGACATTCTGAACGCTATGGGGTCTATAGTGGAATAAGAAACATCTTCAAATAAAAACTACATAGAAGCATTCTGTGAAACTTCTTTCTGTTCTGTGCATTCAACTAACGGAGGTGAAGCTTACTTTTGATTGAGCAATTCTGAAACACTGTTTCTTTAGAAACTGCAATGGGACACTTGGAGCGCCAAGGGGCCTACAGTGGAAAAAGGAATATCTTCAAATAAAAACTACACAGAAGCATTCTGAGAAACTTATCTGTGTTCTGTGCATTCACCTAACAGAGTTGAACCTTACTTTGGATAGCGTAGTTCTGAAACACTCTTTCTGTGGAAACTGCAAATGGACATTCGGAGCTCTAAGGGGCCTATAGTGGAAAAACGAATAAATTCAAATAAAAACTACACAGAATCATTGTGCAAAACTTCTTTCTGATCTGTGCATTCAACTAAAAGTGTTGAAGCTTACTGTTGATTGAGCAGTTCTGAAACTCTCTTTCTGTAGAAACTGCAAGTGGACATACGGAGCGCTATGGGGCATATGGTGGAAAAAGGAATATCTTCCAATAAAAACTACACAGAAGCATTCTGTGCAAGTACTTTCTGTTCTGTGCTTTCAACTAACAGAGTTGAAGCTTACTTTTGATTCAGCAGTTCTGAAACACTCTTTCTGTAGAAACACGAACGGGACATTCGGAGACCTAAGGGACCTGCAGTGGAAAAAGGAACATCTTCAAATAAAAACCAAACAGAAGGATTGTGTGCAACTTATTTGTGTTCTGTGCATTCACCTAACAGAGTTGAAGCTTACTTTTGCTTGAGCAGTTCTGAAACACTCTTTCTGTAGAAACTGCAAGGGGACATTCGGAGCGCTAAAGGGACTAGAGTGGAAATAGAAATATCTTCAAATAAAAACTACACAGAATTATACTGTGAAACTTCTTTCCCTTCTGTGCATTCAACTAACAGGGTTGTAGCTTACTTTTGATTGAGAAGGTCTGAAACTCTCTTTCTTTAGAAACTGCAAGGGGACATTTGGAGCGCTAAGGCGCCTATAGTGCAAAAAGCAATATCTTCAAATAAAAAGTACACAGAAGCATTCTGTGAAACTAATTTCTGTTCTGATCATTCAACTAATGGAGTTGAAGCTTATTTTTGATGGAGCAGTTCTGAAAAACACTTTCGGTAGAAATTGCAATTGGACATTCCGAGCGCTAATGGGACTATAGTGGAAAAAGGAATATCTTCAAATAGAAACTACACAGAAGCATTCTGTGGAACTGCTTCCTGTTCTGTGCATTCAACTACTGGAGCTGAACCTTACTTTTGATTGAGCAGTTCTGAAACACTCTTTCTGTAG
>NW_026656323.1:0-5917 GCF_009828535.3 Hylobates moloch
GTGTCCCCAGCTCAGAAGTGGCAGATCAGGCAGGAGCACCTGAGCTTTCGGCCTTTTTGTAAGTCCAGGTATCTCTCTGCCTTTCCAAAGAGGACAGACTCTTGGCTCCCTCTGCCCCCATCAAAACAATCCAGCCACAGAGCTGGTGCAGTGCCGATCCTGTCGATAACACCCGGTGACACCTGATTCGGTGCCTTCTGTCTGAGTGTGAGCAGCCACCATCCTCATGGCCCTCCCCAAGATTGCCCCGTACCCAGCACATGCATATCACAGGCCCCAGGGCGACTGAGGGGATCCTCTGGGTGAGCCAGCCTCTGGGTCTCAGTTTCCTCATCTATAAAATGGACACAGGGGGACGGAGGGATATGAGATTCCCTGATTCTTAAAGGCCTGCAGTCAACTCTCAGAGCATCCTGGCCCCTCGCCATTTACTAGCAATCAAACCGTGTCTTTCCTAAAGGGCAAGACAGAGGGATCAGGCTGGCAAGGGGGACACTTGCCCCAGTAGCGGACCCTGGCCTCCTCTGCCTGTCAGTCTTTTCACTCACAGCGAAAATCAGAAATCCACTGACTCCCGGGGGGAACCCGAAGAGACATGCTTGGAGCCGGTAAGGGTTATGGATGGGGAAACTGAGGCCCTGACTTGACCTCAGCTGGGCACGGACTGGGTGCCCCCCACTGCCTCCCCGCAGGGCCGCGTCCGATGGCGACTCGACAGCCCTACCTGGCACAGGTGCCCGGCTCGTGGGGCGGGTGGAGGGTCGGGCAGTCGCAGGGCGCGGGCTCCCTCGGGTGGACAGCGCCCGGCCGGGCCGGGCCGGGGAGGCAGGCGCGGGGCGCGGGGCACAGCGGGGAGCGCGCAGGGAGGCGAGGAGGCGCGGACTGGGCTCCGCTCGCAGGAGAACAAACAGGTTTTCTCCGGCCGCCCGGAGCCTCGCCCCTCGCCCCTCCCCTCGGCCGGCCCCTTCCTCTGCCCCTCCTGGGGTAGGTAGAGGCGCCTGGCACATTCCGCACATTCTCCCGCCAGCGTCCTCCGTCCGCCCGCCCCTTCTCCGCCCCGCCTCGCGGGGCTGTTGGAGAAATCAAGTCTGGGGCTCCCCTTGCCGAGCACGGGGCGAACTCCAGAAGGCTCTGCCGTGATGGAAAACTTCCAGGCAAATTCCTCCGGGCCCGTGGCCCCCAGGCCGGGAAGCCTCCGCCACGTGAAGGGCCCCCGCTCCTAGTTGCGCGATCTGGCCCCGGCACAGGGCCAACGACTTCCACAGATGCTGTCGGGTTGGTTCAGTGGAGAACTACCGCTCCTAGATCCATTTTACAGATGGAGATCCCAGACAGGGGCGGGGAGGGGGGCGGGGGGCTGGCGGCTGAGATCATCCAGGAAGTCCCGCAGGCAGGAAAGGAGGAGAAGAGTGAGGGAGCCGCTCACCGTGGAAGGCCATCCTGGGACGGACCCGGGGCTCACAAGGCACAGCAAACGGGGCTATCCCCCAGGCTGGGCGACGAGATACAGCCAGACTCCCAGAGCCAATGCGGTTTGATGTACCTGTGTCACGCGTTGGTGCTCACCGAGTGCTTATCGTGTGCAAGGCCCTGGGCTGGGGCTAAGGATGGAGAGAGCATGGAGGAAAGACCCCTCACCCCACGGCCTCCCAAACAGGGAGACAATTAAGCCAGCCCAAGAAATGGCATGGACTTGGCCAGGAGTTGGCCTACCAGGATGGTAGGCTCAAAAGAATGGACCAGCTGCTTCTCCTTCATCAAGGCCTGCCAGTGTGGTGTTTCCATGGCCCTCCAGGCCACCCACTTCTCCCTGTGCCCGCTGCCACAACCCTAGTCCAGACCTGGCCCCGAAGACCAGCCTCCTTGCTGGTGTCCCCCTGCCTCTGGTCTTGCCTTCCTTCCCCTCAGTCTCTACACAGAGGTCTGGTTAAAAGTTCACGTGTGTCAATATGATCAGGTGCTCTGCTGCTTGCAGCTCCTCCATGGCTTCCCATTGCTCTCAGGGTAAAAGCCAGACTCCTTGAGACGACCTATCCCTGCAGGTCCAGCCACTCTTCCCTTTGTTCAATACATTACAGCCACACTGGCCTTCTTCCATTGTCTTCTGAATACATCACATGGCGCTCACCTTGGGGTGTTTGCTCCTGCTCCTTGGACTCCCTAGAATGCTCTTCATCCCCGTCGGGCTAGTGAGTGCTTAGTCATTCTTCAAGCCTCCACCCAGTGTCCAGAAAGCCTCCCCTGCCTGCCACCCAGTCAAGCTGATCACTTCCTTCTGTGCACCCCTTAGTTCCCTCAGATGACATCAGTCCAGCATAGTGGCTGTCACCCTTTGTTGTTCTAGATCCTGAGCTCTGGGAGGGCAGGGCCCCTTCTGATTCATCACTGGGTCACGGAGACCAACACAGGGCATCTGAAGAATTTGCAGAAGGAGGTGATGGATGGGTGAGTGAGGCTGTGGAAGCTGTCCTCATCCTTTTCTTCTTGGGGTTCATGAGATAGGGAGGAGGCGACCCTGTGTGTGCTTAGGGGGGTGTATATAAAGTCACTTCTGTTCATGTCCGTCTCTTGCCAACAAGCATTTTTCTGCTTCCCATATTGTATGCCCCTGTCTGGTGGCCAGCAACTAACAGCCCCCCTCCTCCACTGTGGCTACTGGTGGCCATGGATTGGGCTTGGCATCTTACCTCCTAAACGTGTTTACTGTATGACTTAGGCCGTATCATACTCTTTGTCTGGGCCCCAGTCCTCTTCAAGAGCCCCTAGTTTGAAGGGGCAGAAGGTAGAAGACATCATGGTGGGTGAGGTGTAGGGCAAGGAGAAGAGGGAAAAGGCAAACTCGTTCAAGAGCCCTGAGTCAGGGGTGGGGGGCCCAGCTGGAGGGCATGAGCAAATGTGGTGTCCAAGGGCACGGCCAGCAAGTGAGGACCGCCCCAGGCTGGGCCGCCCCAGGGCCTCAAGCTCTTCCCATGTCCCAGGTGATTCAGTCTCTGCCCAGGCCAGATCTGTCACGACTGCTCCAGCCAAAGAGATCAGCCTTCCCTGAACCCCTCCCTCCCTGCCAGGCTGCCAGGCCCTGCAGCTGATCTTGCCTGCAAACGGGTTTGACTTGAATGGTAACTGCCCTGCCCTGCCCTGCCCTGCCCACCTGTCCACTGCCCCAACAGTCTTCCACTTCCACGCCTGCCAGGGCACCTCTAGTCACCTCAGCCAGGCTTCAGGCACCTGCTGGCTTCTTCAGCCTCGTCAAGCACCAGACATGCCCAAATGACATGTACCCAGATAGACCAGGTGCTCAAATACCACCAGGACGCTGCACAAGATGCTCCCTTTGTTTGGAATGACATTTCCTCCCCAGGGACACCAGGTGGCCTCCACTTTCTCTCAGCAGTAACATTATCTCCTTCGTGAACCTTCCCTTAGACCTCCCTCAAGTTCTAGGCCAAGGCTGTGGTGGCTGCTGGCTGCCTCCAGGCTGGGCTCTGTTCCTACCTGGCCTGAGCTCGGCCCTATCCTTTCCTATTCACATCTCCTCTTGCACTTTACCACCCATCTGCAGCTCCAAGACAGGCCAGCTCCCACCCCCTGGCTCTGGCAGAGTTCTCCTGAAGTCCCTCCAGCTTAGGCAGCAGTGCCACCTCCAGGGGACGGGACAGTGTCTTCCCACCAACAAGCAGGCCCTCAGCAGGGCTCTAAGTGAGAGGTAGCGGCTTGAGGGTGGGGCCAGGCTGGGCTGTCTGGGCAGGCAAGAGGCTGAAAGGTAGAGGCAGGGAGTGGCAGGCGGTGAGCCCTGTGCTGGAGAAGCCATAGCTCACAAGCAGGCAGTGGGGGCAGCTTCTCTGGGAGGCTGCATCTAAGCAATGAGATGGGTAGCAGGACAGGTGGCTGCTGGGAAAGAACTGGCCAGCAGCACTCCTCAGCTCCAGGGGAGGCCCCATTCTGATCTCCAGGGCTGGGAACAGAACTCAAGCAAGGTGATCTAGCCCCAGAGTTGCCAGGCTAGGAGCTGGGCACAGTGGCTCACGCCTGTAATCCCAGCATTTCGGGAGGCCAAGGAGAGAGGACCGCTTGAGCTCAGGAGTTCAAGACCAGCCTGGGCAATATGGCGAGACCCCGTCTCTACAAAAAATACAGAAAACAAAAAGAGTTACCAGGCTAGACGGGGGGAAAGAGGGGTTGGGCCCTGAAAGCTGTGAGGCTGCAAAGCTGACCCAGGCAGCGTCCTCAACTAGAGGGGACTAAAGACAGGCAACCAACCTCAACACTTCAGTTGTACAAATGGGGAAACAGAGGCCCACAGAGGGACAGGATGTTGCCAGGATTACACAGCTAGTCTGAGGCACAGCTGGGCTTAGAACCTGGGGTTCCAGCTGCTCTGGATGGAGCCCCTGCCCAGCTGGAGAGAAGCTGGGGCGCTCAGGTTCATGCGTGGGGAGGGCTGGGCTCCTGTTTGATCCCTAATCCCCTCCTTCCCGGGGCCCGCCCTGCCACCTCATCCTCTTAAGCTGTTCAACCGGTTTACACTTGCTGGGTGACTCTGCCGACTCCAAGCAGGGGTCCCCAGGTGTGATTACAGGTAGGATGGGTCCTTTGAGCCCCGAACCTGTGAGGCCAGGCCCTTGTGTTTGTAACCAGCTCTCCTGCTAGGAGCTGGTCCAGCCTCTCAGCATATGGAGTGGCTGCTCCTCTGCCCCTGTTCTCAGCCTGCACTCCAAGCTACGGGGTTGTGGTCCCCCTCTCTGGAACAGACACACATTCTTACTTGCCCCACTGCACTGCCACCCCAACCGTGGCCAAGGACCAGTCAGACCCTGTCCTGGCCTGTTGCGGCTCCCAGTTTGGGGGAGGAGGCAGCCCAGTTCTACTCCAAGGGACAGCAGCCATGCCTGGGGATTGTTTGCTGTGTGAACAGTGGCCTCATTGGGAGCAGTGGCCTTGTCACAAAGCGAGGAGAGAGGTGGTCTGACATCTGCCACGCCCAGGAAACTCGCAGCCATCAGTCTTGGTCGGTGTGACCTGATGCCCACAACACAGGCTCTGCCTTTTGTCTCTGGCTCTGAAGCAGCCCCGGGCCAGGCCTCCTGAGCACGAGTGCGCGAGGGAAGCCAAGGCCTCGCTGGCAGATACTCCCTGCATGCCCTGAAGAACGGCTTTTTGCTGCTTTAAGAATCATCCACAGATCGGAAAAAGAATGTTCTAATTGGAAAACCTCCCCGCCATGGTTTTCCGGAGTTTTAGTACAGTTGGCCGGCAGGGAGGCTCCTGGGATAAGGAGGAAGGGAAGCCATGAGAAGGAGACAGTGGGCTCCCTGCCCAGCGCCCCCTCATCCCCGCAAGCTCAGCTCAGCCACTGCCGGCAAAGGGCCGTGCTGAGGGCCCCCGCGGTCCTCAGCCTGGAGACTCTGGAGGCTGTCTGGCCTCAGCTGGGGGCTCCTCCCCCAGAGCTGGGCCCAACCCCACCCCCCAGAGGCCCTGCTGCTGCCCCAGAAGCAGCCCAGGCTCCTAGGACCCTCTGGCAGGGCTGATGCTCAGTGGGCATTGTGAGTATGCGCCTGGAAGAGGAAAGGTGTGGAAGCTGCCACATGCTCAAGAAATGGGAAGGTCGGAGTCAGTGTTGGGGTCTGTGAGCACCCCCCAGACCTCTCTGGGGCCCCAGGCTGGGAGGTCTGGCAGAGAGATGCAGGCTGCAGGTGAACACTAACTTCTGAGCAGCTAGATCTGTCCTACGAGGGAGAGGGAGGGAGCTCCGACTCTGGGGCCCTGCTAAGCCTGGCCTGGCTAAACCACTGGCTGAGGGAGCCGAAACTACAGCAACCAGAGGGTATGTCTGGCTCTGCGAGTTGCAGATTTGTTTCTTTCTGTCTTTCTTTCTTGTTTTTCAGTCTGTCACCCAGGCTGGAGTGCAGTGGCACAATTA
>NW_026656324.1:0-5915 GCF_009828535.3 Hylobates moloch
TTCCCCACATTTCCCCCTTTTCTTTTCAACAAAACTACCATTGTCATCACGATACCGAGATTACATACTTCACAAGGTAATAGAATATCATAAAGCAAGTGGAGGCAGGATGAGTTCACAGGACGGTGTTAAAATTGAAATTAAAATTGCCAATGAAATTTTTGGGCATGCATAGTCATTGATAACATTTTATCAGGAAATAGGGTTTGAGAGCAGACAACCTGACTGGCCAAAATTTATTAGGTGGGAATTTCCTCATCCTAATAAGCCTGGGAGCACTACAGGAGGCCGGGGCTTATTTCATCCCTTCGGCTTCAACCGTAAAAGGCGACACGACTCCAAGGGGGTCGTTTATAGGCCTACCCTCAGAGCGCATTCTCTTTCTCAGGGATATTCCTTGCTGAGAAAAAGAATTCAGCGATATCTCTCCTATTTTTGTGCAAAAGGAGAAAAGATATGGCTCTGTTCCGTCCGGCTCACCGGCGGCCAGTTCAAGGTTACCTCCCTTGTTTCCTGAACAGCGCTGTTATCTCGTTCTTTTTTCAGGATGCCCAGTTTTCGTATTGTTCAAACACATGTCCTCTACAAACAATTTGTGTAGTTAAGGCAATCATCACAGGGTCCTGAGGTGACATATATCCTCCTCAGTGTACAAAGAAGATGATGGGATTAAGAGATTAAAGTAAAGACATAAGAAATTACAAAAGTATAAATTTTGGAGAACTAATAAAATGTCCGTGAAATCTTCATATTTTATGTTTCTCTGCTGTGGTTTCAGCCAGTCCCTCAGTTCAAGGTCCCTGACTTTCCACAACATTCTCCCTCCCTTTCCCTCTATATAAATGTGCCATGGCGATGAAGGCTTGTTCGTTCTCTCGATTTTGGCGCAGGATTCTTCGACTGGTCCGGCACACTAAAAACAAACTGATTAAACAGAGACACATAATTCCAAAGTTTACTGCAGTAGAGTTTCCAATAGACTTAATCCAAGTCGTGGGGTTTAATCCATAAAGATTTTTTGCCACTTGATCTAACGCCTCAGCTCCAGGCACAATATTTAAGTGACTCTGAGAGGCTTCAAAAATTTGTTCTTTTAATTTAGAAATGTCTAAAGTGAGATTATCTTCTCTTCCCTGTAAATGGCGTCTTACCATGTCCCAGTGATGTCTAGACTCATTATAAACTTGGGGTGTAATACAAAAATCTGACGTATTCCAGTCACACTGTAACTGGAAACAATGTTCCAAGCTCATGAGCCTATCTCCCATCCAAATGACAGTTTGTCTAAGGTCATTAATTTGATTAGCCAATTTTTGATCGATACCAGATTGTGAATTCCACAACCTTGTGGAATTCTTTTGCCAATTGTCAACAAAGCTTAATGTCTGAACAGAAGAGTGCAATGCGACTCCTGCCACAGTGGCTGTAGCTGTGACTGCGATTAATCCCATAATCACTGCAATTAAAGTAAAAATGAATCTTTTGGATCTATTTAAAATGCCTTTTAATACTTCAGTCAAAATATGAATGGATGGCGAGGCCTCCCATGGTCGATCCATGGACATAGGGATCCACACGCCTTCTCTTGCTCTCACAAGCAGAATACGGTGCTGCCAATCAAAAGTTGAATCAATGCAAGTAAACAATCTGCAATTTTCACATGTTATGGTTTGGGAGTCTGGTTTAATAACTACATTTCCTATGACTAACATACAAGGGGGTTTTACACAACTTAGTAAAGGAACTGTTAGACTGGAATTTAGGTTGATAGAGTAAAATGCTTTATAATCTCTTGTTTCTATAGTTTGGTTCCCAGACCAAATTCTAAGGTGGTATGAAGCCACAGTAAGCCTCCATAATTCTGGATGTTCAGGAGCAAAAACCGGACTTATTATTGTTGGTCTTGGAGTAGAGGTTCCCTTTTCTCCCCATTTCCAAGGGTAGAAAGACTGAAATTTTTTGTGCCTATGTTTGTCTAAATTTTCTGTTAAGTCACTATCAACAGTTGGACTCACTAGTGCACTGGGACAGAATTGAGTTTGTCCTGTGCAATCGTGGTAGAATTGACCTCGAGGTGCCCAATCTATAACAGTTCCAAACGTGTTGTTTTGTAAAATCACGGCACTATCGGCCACACATTCTTCCCAAACTAAATCTTTTGTTTCTATGGAAATCTCCTTGGGGCAAGGTTTTCCTTTTGGCCTAAATTTTAATGATCTTTGATAAGAGAAGTCTTGTAAATAGTTTACCTGTGGTTTGAGTGACATACCGCTTACCATATGATAAGTAAATCTACTGGTGGGATTGAGAGTAGGTACTTCTACCAGCCAATTTTGGATAGCAGGCATTAAACATCCTGGTGCTCTCCCGAGACATATAGGAGGATAACGATACCCAATGGAAATATTTATCATCATTCCTTCTTCCTCCGGTTTTGCAGGGCAACGATCATCTGTGGGACCAGCTACCCACACACTATTATTAACATATACTTCAATAGGATTATCCATCCAAGTGACTGCCCGAATTAAGGGCGGGAAAGGCACATAGGCCCAGTAGGTATAATTAGCTGCAGCTGCTCCTGCAGGCCTGGGGAGACTTACCACCGTTGATACAACCATTAAAGCTGCAAACAGCATTTTTTCTGAGGTTTGTGTCACCTTTGTGCTAGCTAGGCTTTTTCTAGCTAACAGTGTCAGCTTCTTTAACTGTGCCTAGGTTGGCAGCTCCGCCTTCTTGGTGCGTGGTGACTTCATCTGTTTTTCTAATATCACCACTTGATTCATCCTGCGAGTCAATGGTGCCCGATTGCGGTGTTTCCGTCTCCGTGGAGGCGCTTTTCTTTGCATCTCCGATGGGTTCATTGTAGAACTTCAAATGTCTAGTGGGTATCCAAACAGGAAGCTGATTTTCTCCTGGTGAAACACAAGCAAAACCTCTTCCCCAGGTTATCACCTTCCCTATCTCCCATGTCGTATTTTTGTTGTCTTTCCACCAAATCAGTTTTCCTTCATGTGGACTGTTCTTTTTACCCGTAAGATGTTGTTCTGCAGAAGTAGTAGTCTGATTTCTATAAGTGTTTAAAAAATTTAAAGTATAGAGTGCTAGATTAAGCTGCATCTGAGGAGAGGTACACTCCTTACTGTCTCCCCCTTTTTTTTGTTTAACTAACTGAGTTTTGAGTGTTCTATTAGTTCTTTCAACTATGGCCTGTCCTTGGGAATTATAAGGAATTCCTGTTGTATGTGTAATATTCCACTGATTTAAGAATTTTTGGAAAGCTTTACTACAATAACCTGGTCCATTGTCAGTTTTAATTTTTTCTGGAACTCCCATCACAGCAAAACAAGATAATAAATGTTTTTTAACATGGGAAGTACTTTCTCCTGTCTGGCATGTTGCCCATATGAAATGTGAATAAGTATCAACTGTTACATGAACATATGATAATTTTCCAAATGAAGGTACATGGGTAACATCCATTTGCCATAATGCGTTAGGACACAGACCTCTGGGATTAATTCCTGCCTCTTGGGTGGGCAGGTGTAGTACTTGACACTGGGTACAATGTTGTACAATATTTTTTGCCTGTTTCCACGTGACATCGAATTTGTTTTTTAACCCTGCTGCATTTACATGAGTCAAAGCATGAAGTTCTTGTGCTTTTATGAATGCAGAGGATACCAGTAAGTCAGCTTTTTCATTTGCTTAAGTTAAAGGTCCTGGTAAATTAGTATGTGCTCGAATATGAGTAATATAAAATGGGAAATTCCTTTTTCTTACAGTTTGTTGTAACAAATTGAACAGCTGGTTTAACTGATCATCCATGCTGTATTTAATTAGAGCTGTCTCAACATCCCTTGTAACCTGTACTACATATGCAGAATCTGATATAATATTAACAGGTTGATTAAAATCTTCTAACACTGTAATGACTGCAATCAACTCTGCCCTCTGAGCTGATTGATATTGAGTTTTGATTACTCCCTCCTTTGGCCCTGTGTAAGCCGCTTTTCCATTGCTGGAACCATCAGTAAATACTGTCAGAGCATTTTCTAAAGGTTCATGTCTGGTAATTTTAGGTAAGATCCAAGTAGTCAATTTTAAAAACTGGAAGATTTTTGATTTTGGTTAATGATTATCAATAATTCCCACAAAATCAGCAAGGCCAATTTGCCATGCACCAGAATTGATAAAGGCTTGTTTAACTTGTTCCTTGGTTAAAGGAACAACTATTTTGTCTGGGTCGTTACCACATAATTTTATTATTCGTAATCTTGTCTGACCAATTAATGTAGCTATTTGGTCCAAGTACAATGTAAAAGTCTTAATTGTACTGTGAGGAAGGAATGACCACTCCACAAGATCAGTATTTTGAACAATGATGCCTGTTGGAGAATGTGCAGTGGCAAAAATTAAAAGTTGGAGTGGAGCTAAAGAATCTATTCTATTTATTTGCGCTGACTGAATTTTTTCTTCCACTAATTTAATTTCTTTTGTTGCCTCTGGGGTTAATATTCTTTTACTATTTAAGTCTGGATCTCCTCTTAGGATAGAGAACAAATTTGACATGGCATAGGTAGGAATGCCTAGAGTTGGCCAAATCCAATTAATATTGCCTAACAATTTTTGAAAATCATTTAGTGTTTTTAACGTGTCTTTTCTTATTTCTATTTTTTGTGGCTTAATTTTTCTATTTTCTATTTGCATCCCCAAATAATGAAAAGGATCAGAGGTTTGGATCTTATCAGATGCTATTGTTAGTCCTGCGTTGGCAACCTCTGCTTGCAGAAATGTGTAACAGTCAATTAATTTGTCTCTTGTTTCTGCAGCACATAAAATATCATCAATATAGTGAATGATATAACAATCTGAAAGTTTGTCTCTAACTGGTTGAAGGACTTGACCTACGAAAGTTTGACAAATAGTTGGACTATTAAGCATTCCCTGAGGTAATACTTTCCACTGAAACCTGGTGGCTGGTTCTTTATTATTTATGGCTGGTATAGTAAAGGCAAATTTTTCACAATCTTGCTCTGCCAGAGGAATGGTAAAAAAGCAATCCTTAAGATCAATTATAATTAAAGGCCAGTCTTTTGGGATCATGGCCGGAGAGGGCAATCCAGGTTGGAGAGGCCCCATGGGTTGAATTACAGCGTTTATGGCTCTTAAGTCCATTAACATACGCCATTTGCCTGACTTTTTCTGAATTACAAATACAGGAGAATTCCAGGGTGAGAATGAAGGCTCAATGTGTCCCTTTTCTAATTGTTCCTTTGCTAATAAGTGTAAAGCCTCCAGTTTTTGCTTTGGTAGCGGCCACTGATTTACCTATACCGGTTTTTCTGCTTTCCAAGTTAATGGAATGGGTTTAGGAGGCTCTACAGTGGCCGCCCCTAAAAAGGACACCCTATTCCTTTTCTTTGTTGATTTTTCTCAGTCTCAATTGGGACTTTAATGCCATTTTCATTTTTTCCTAATCCCTTCCCTGGTATATATCCCATCTTAGTCATGATTTTTTGACTCATGGGGCTGTATAATGGAGCGGGCATGGTGATTTCTGCACCCCATTGTTGTAACAAATCTCGACCCCATAGATTAACAGGAATTGAAGTAATCATTGGCTGAACAGTACTTTCTTGATTATCTGGCCCTAAACAATGTAAAATCATTGTACTTTCATACACTTCTGAAGCTGTGCCTTTGAGATGCATATGTGCTTCCCAAGCTGTATGTGAAGCTACATTACTGTGTGAGTTGTGCAATTCACAGCAAAGTAGTCAGGAATCGATCTCGTGAAGCCCGCAAGGACCGAACACCCCCACCCCGATTTAGACCTGCGGGTGCTGCCCCACGTTGGGCGCCAGATGAAGGGGTGGCCTGCCCCTCCACACCTGTGGGTGCTTCTCGTTAGG
>NW_026656325.1:0-5914 GCF_009828535.3 Hylobates moloch
CATTGTGCACATGTACCCTAAAACCTAAAGTATAATAAAAAAAAAAAAAAAAACATGTGAATCATTCTCCAAGTCTGTAGGCTAGCTAAGGGGTGGTAACTAGTTTCCTTTAAAAATATATAAAAACGATTTTTATCCATGCCACTCACTCCGGAGAAAAAGTCTCTACAAACATCAGGCTAAATGAAAACTTCACTTCTGAGGATTATATTTAAATGCATAAACTAGTGCAGGAAAAAGACAATCACCTTTGCTTCAAAACAGGGAAGGTTTCCAGGGTCTCTAGGTTTTCGTCCTTCCCTACCTTATCTTACCTTCTCTTAGTTTTCTAGGGTCAGAAATCAACTTTCTTTTTTAATCCCACAGTCTTTAGACTTGAGCCTGCTGTTTTAGGTGTGCCATTGTATCCCGCAATGTGCAATACAAAGCATGGGAAGGGGATAGAACGTTTTTTCTCATCAGATGCCACACATTCAGAAAGAAAAGTTAAAACCCTTAATTTCTCCCAGTAACAACTGAATTGTCATCCCAAAAAGGTATATGTTGAAGCCTTATGTGATGGTATTTTGAGATGGGGTCTTTGGGTCATGAGGGTTGATAAAAGAAAAACTTCAGCCAAATAAATTTAAATTTAATTGAGCAATGAACAACTTGTGAATTGGGCAGTCCCCAGAATCACAGTAGATTCACAGAGACTCCAGCGCAGCCATGTGATGGAAGAAGATTTATAGACAAAAAAAAAAAAAAAGGAAATGACATACAGAAATGGGAAGTGGTACAGAATGGCTGGATTGGTTACAGCTCGGCGTTTGCCTTATTTGAACACAGTTTGAACACTCAGCAGTACATGAATGGTTGAAGTATGGCCACTGGGATTGCCCAAGACTCAGCTATTGTTAGAGGCTCATACTCCTAAATTAGGTTTTCAGTCTGTCTACCTATTAAGCTAGGTTGCAGTTTGTCCACAAGAACTCAAATATAGAAGTACAGAGTCCTTCTCAGGCCATATTTAGTTCACTTTAAATAAACTGCTCACTTTAACTCTTGAGGGTGGAGCCCTCAAGATGGACTGTTAGTGCCCTTGTAAGAAGAGACCAAAGAGTTTGCATTTGTGTGCTTGCTCTCTTGCTCTCTCTCCCTTACTCTGTCTTTCGCTCTCTCCCATGTGAGGACACGGTGAGAAAGCAGCTGTCTATGAGCCAGAGAGTCCTCACCACGAACCAAATTACCCAGTACCTTGATATTATACTTCTAATCTCCAGACTGTAAGAAAATAAATTTCTGCTGTTGAAGCCACCCAGTCTAAGGTATGTTGTCATAGAAACCCAAGCTGACTGAGACACGCCCAAGCAGTAAAAGAATAGGTGGATTTCACAGTAAAAGGTAAACTATAAACAAAAAGTGTTCTTGCAACAAAGGACCATTTTGGGTGAGTGAAAATTACTCTGCTTTCAGCCAGAGAAGCCAGTCCAGGGCGTGGCCCCAGGAAGGTCCCTGCACACCCCTTGTCTGGCTCCATAAGCCAAATGGGAGCATTGTAACAAGCTGAGAGAAAGGAACGTTAGGACCCTCAAATCTTAGGATCCAAACTTTAATAAGTATCAATTGTTCCTTTCTCATGTGTATTAGTCCTGGTGAGTTAGATTATGCTGCAAAAACAAACAAGGCTCCAATTTTATTTCCACTTATGCTACAAGTTCATTGTGGACAACTGGGGACTGTGCTCTGTGTCCTCTCTTTAGGACCCAACCTGGCAGTCCCTGTGTGGAACAGTGCCCATTGCTGTGAAAGAAGTAAAACAAAAACTTGGCAAATGATGCACTGGCTCTGAAAACCTCCACCTCAAAGTGGCACACATCACATCACTTCTGCTCACATTTTATTACCAGAAGTGAGTAACTCACGGGGGAAGGAAGGCAACTCTACCATGTGCCAACTGGAGAACTGGAAATATTTAGTGAGCAGTTTATTGTCTACTACATAGTGCTTAGAGGTGAAGAGAGCATCAAGAGAGGGGTTTTTAAGAGTTTTTCTTTTCCTAATTACTTTCTTCCTATATCTTCCAGATATCCCCACCAGTCAAAACAATTTGCCTCCTAGAGTGTTTAAAATTCTGATATTTCAGACTTTTCAGGACTCAAGGGGTCCTATTTTCTTCTAATGCCCAAATGACACTAGACCCAGCCCCCATTCTACTTAACCTCAGGAGGTCCCACCTCTCACAGGAACTCTGCCCCAGGCATGTCATTGCATAGCCCTGGTTCATGCTTTCCAATCATCTGCCTCTTGAGCACTGCTCCAGATTGGGGAGAAGTAGAAGGGATGGGACTTATGAAAGAAAACATTCCAGAAAAGCGGCATTGAGTAAGAAGAACATTTAGGAAGAAAATCACTGATCCGTAATAGTTTTTTAGGAATGAAAGAAAAATCAAGGGTATATAAAATTACCTTAAACCAAGGACGAAAAGTAGTAGCATTGAAAGCGGATGAGAGTGTACTTAGCATTTGCATTTTGTATCCATCAAGATGCAATGGATTGGGAGTTCTGGTTCCTGCTTAGGATGCTGAAAGCTGGAAAGAGCTTTGCTAACATACCAGCAACAAGAAAAATCCAGATAATAGAAAATTATAATTTGTAAAACTCATGAGAGAGCTGAAGCCACAGGCAACCACATCTAAGGAAAGACAGGTATCTCCAAGAAGAGATGAAATGTGGGCACAAACTCACCTGTGGCAGAACATGGAAGGGAGGAAAGCCAAGCACCATACAAGTAAGAAGAACTCAGTTGAAATTTTTAATGAATTGCTACAGGCTAATGCTAGCATCAAAGAAGAGAAACCCTGGGAACTGCAGACACAAGGGGACTTTGCAGGTTCTTCAAGCACAGAGAAGGGCAGGATGGAAGACGTGAGAGGGCCTCCTCTGGCAGTGAGTATCACCCCTTCCAGAGCCCTTCTCCCCTGTGAAACAAATGACTTCACCTCCCTGGAGTAAGGGGAGTAAACCTGTAGCCTCCAGGGCACAGAGAAAGATCCACAGTGTCTGAAGGAAGGAGAAAGAAAGAAAAACCTCTATCCTGGGGAAGGATTGGGAAACTATCATAGCACAGAATGTTAGAGAGCTCCTGCCATTGAGGAAGGAGAAGGATGACTGAAAAGCCCTGCCTGTGAAACCCACAGGCACAGGGCTGCCTGATTCTGAGACAGGGCCACCTCCCACCCTGAGGCTAGCAAACACAGAGTGACAAGAAACACTAAATTAATGCTGTGTGAAGAGCAAGAGTACAGAGGGAGACTACTTTCTGGAGTAGGCAGAGAGAAACATTGAGAAAAGCCCTCCAGCAACCCAGTCCTTACCCTAAGCATAATGCAACACTATTAGAGTAGAAGACGGGGGTGAACTGACAGTAACCACAGCAACCAAAAATCCCAAACCCAGCTCAACTCCAGATCAATTCATCTTCACTACCAACTACCCCCCACCAAACACACTTTAGTGGCCAATCAGAAGAGCCATGTTCATTTCTAGGCATAAATACATTTACTTCAGTCTCTACCATCTCACAAAGTATCCACATTCAATCCAAAATTAAGAGATACACACACAAGGAAAGGAAGAAAAACATTACCCTAAAACCAAAATTAGACAAAAACGTTGCAAAGTAAGAAAACTACAGGCCAATATCCTTCGTTAATGTCGATGCATTAATGTAGATGCATAGAAAATGATAGCAAATAAAATTCAGCAATAATAAAAAAATCATGAAACAGTTGGCATCATCCTAGAAATACAAGGCTGGTTCAATATTCAAAAATCAAATATAATGCATGATATCACCTGACTAAAGAAGAAGAACCAGTGATCAGATCAATAGGCGCAGAAAAATCATTTGACAGAATTCAACATCTTTTTATGACAAAAACTCTCAGCAAACTAAGAATAGAACCTCACCCCTAAAAAAGGCATCTACAAAAAATCTACAGGTATCATCATATTTAACAGTTGAAAGACTGAATGTTTTCCCCCAGAAATGGGACAAGAAAGACATATCCACTCATTACTTTTATTTAATATTGTCTATATCCTAGCCCACGCAATAAGAGAAGAAAAATAAATAAAAGACAAATAGAATGGGAAAGAAGAAATAAAACAATCTCTATTAACAGACAACATGTTTGTCTTGTAGAAAATCCCAAACAATCTACAAAAAGAAGCTTCTGGAACTGACTAACTAATGTACACAAAAAGCTCATAGAACTAATGAGTAAAATTAGTAGAAATACAAAGCCAATAAAAAACAGTCAATCATATTCCCTATACAGGCAGTGAACAATTGGAATTTAGAATTTTTTTTAAAAAATAGCATTTACAATAGCACAAAAAAATGAAGCACTTAGGTATGAGTTAAACAAAATATACATAGGATCTGTATACTAAGAACATTGATGAAAGACCTCTGATGAAATACATCAAAGAAGATCTAAATAAATGGAAAGATCCACCATATTCATGGATCTGAAGACTGAATATTGTTAAAAAGTCAGTTCTCTCTAATTGATTCAAGGCAATCTCAGTCAAAAAGCTCCTGCTTAGATATCAACAAGCCAATCCTAAAATCTACATGGAAAGACAAAGTAACTAGACTAGCAAAAGCAATTACTAAAATGAATAACAAAGTTCAAGGACTCACACTACTCAATTTCAAAATTTACTATAAAAGCTACAGTAATCAAGACAGTGTAGACTTGACAAAAGGATAGACACATTAAGTAGAAAGACCAGAAGTTGGACCACACAATCAACTTATTTTTGACAAAGTTTAAAAGGCCACTCAATGAAGAAAGAATAGAATTTATTTATTTATTTTTTTTTAGATGGAGTCTCTCTCTGTCACCCAGGCTGGAGTGCAGTGGTGCAATCTTGGCTCTCTGCATCATTCACCTCCTGGGTTCAAGTGATTCTCCTGAGTAGCTGGTACTACAGGCACATGCCACCAAACCTGGCTAATTTTTGTATTTTTAGTAGAGATGGGGTTTCACCATATTGGCCAGGCTGGTCTCGAACTCCTGACCTCGTGATCCCCCTGCCTTGGTCTCCTAAAGTGCTAGGACTACAGGTGTGAGTCACCACACCTGGCCAGAATAGACTTTTCAATATATGGTACTGGATTAGTTGGACACCCATAGGCAAAAAAAAAAAAAAAAAAGTAGAATCTCAACAACTTAAACCACCTCACACCTTATACTAAAATTAACTCAAAATGAATCATAGAACTAAATGTAAAACTTAAAACTATAAAACTTCTAGAAGAAATAACAGGTAAAAATATGTAGTACTTCGAGTTTGGTGATGACTTTTTCAATATGACATAAAAAGCATGATCGATTTAAAAAAGTAATTATTTGGGATTTCTCAAAATTAAACAGGGTGGATGAGACACTTAAAAGAATGAAAAGACATGCCATAGACCTGAAGGAAAATATTTGAAAATCACATCTCTGATAAAGAACTTGTATCCAGAATATATAAAGAATTCTCAAAACAAAGAAGTCTCAAAACACTAGAAAAACAACCCAATTTTACAAGGGGGTGGCAATAATTACATAACCATAGAAGGTATAAAAATAGCAAATAAGCATATGAAAAACTGCTCACATACTACCACATACTTATTAGAAGGGCTACAATAAATTTTTTAAATGACAACATCAAGTTTTAGTGAAGTGGCCACTGGAACTCTTTTTTTTTTTTTTTACATTAGATGAAATTTTTTTTTTTTTCTTTTTTTTTTTATTTTTTTTTATAAAAATAAGAATATATTCTCTTTTTCTTCGAGTAGTTTTTGAATATTCTAATTGTGAATTTGTTTTTTTTTTTATTATACTTTAGGTTTTAGGGTACATGTGCACAATG
>NW_026656326.1:0-5914 GCF_009828535.3 Hylobates moloch
TTGGCCAGGCTGGTCTTGAACTCCTGACCTTATGATCCACCCACCTTGACCTCCCAAAGTGCTGGGATTATAGGCGTGAGCCACGATGCCTGGCCAGATGATAGGAATTTTTCAGCTGTGTTATAATCTTATGGGACAACTGTCGTATATGTGGTCTGTCATTGACAGAAACATTATCATTTGTTGTATGACTATCGCATGATTCCACTTATATGGGGTATCCAGAGTAGTCAAACTCATAGAAACAAAACACTAGGATGGTGGTTGCCAGGGGCTGAGAGGATGGGGAAATGGGGAGTTGCTGTTCAATGGACACTGTGCCCGGCCAGCCACACCAATTCTTACACCAAGAAGTGATGGAGCACAAGTGCTGATGGGCCTTAACACCATCATAAACATCTTTTGTTTGTCCTGGGGAAGAAATTCCCAACTCCTTCCAAAGGTCTGCCAAAGTCTACCAGTATCCCAAGCTGATTTCCTTATCCCCTCAGCAGATGCTGGAAAGCTGGAAGTCTCCTTCCTTCTTCTCACTCTCCTGCTTGACATCTGCACAGCCATTCTTCTTCCTCCCCTTGCTCCCCTTCTTCCCCTTCTCCTTCTCCTTCTTATTGAGACAGAGACTCGCTCTGTCGCCCAGGCTGGAGTGCAGTGGTGTGATCTCGGCTCACTGCAACCTCCGCCTCCTGGGTTCAAGCAATTCTCTTGCCTCTGCCTCCTGAGTAGCTGGGATTACAGGTGTGTACCACCACAGCAGGCTAATTTTTGTATTTTTAGTAGAGACGGGGTTTCACCATGTTGGCCAGGATGGTCTCGAACTCCTGACCTCAGGTGATCTGCCTGCCTTGGCCTCCCAAAGTGCTGGGATTACAGGCATGAGCCACCGCGCCCGGCCCTTTTTATTATTATATATTATTTTTGAGACTGGGTCTCACTCTGTAATCCAGGCTGGAGGGCAGTGGCCCGATCACAGCTCACTGCAGCCCTGACCTCTTGGGCACAAGCAATCCTCCCGCGTCAGCCTCCCAAAGTGCTGGGGTTACAGGCATAAGCTACTGTGCCCAGCCTACGATTTTTTAAAAATTTACAAAAATTTTGTTTATTCAGGCAGTAGAATGTGATGTTTTGATTTATGTACACATTACAGAGAGTCAAGCTAATTAACACACCCAACACCTCACCAATTTATCATTTTTGTGTGGTGAGAACGTTAAAAACCCATTCTTTCTCCTCTGAAGCTCTAGAGGATGGTGTGCCCCTGCTTTCCTTTTTAATAAGAAAATCATGTTTGTTATTTCATAAAATGATGGCAAGAATAGTTAGACAGTGAGGCTTTGTTAGTTTGTTTAATGTCCTAACTCAGCAAAATTGAAAGGTGGCAACACTGTGCCCCTCTCCCATGCACCATGCATACACACATGTTTACAGCTAGGTTTTTTTTGGGGGGGGAGGTAGTATCCATATCATTTATTTATTTTCTTACAATTTATTTTTTCTTTTCTTTCAGTGACGGGGTGTTGCTCTGTCACCCAGGCTGGCGTGCAGTGGCGTGATCATAGCTCACTACAGCCTTGACCTCCTGGCCTCCAGCTATCCTCCCATCTCAGGCTCCCAAGTAGCTGGGAATACAGACATGCACCACCACACCCAGCTGATTTTTCTTTTTCTTTTTCTTTTTTTCTAAAGACAGGATTTCGCCATGTTGGCCAGGCTGCTCTTGAACTCCTAGCCTCAAGCCATCCTCCCACCTTGGCCTCCAAAATTGCTGGGATTATAGGCAATGAGCTACCATGCCCTGCCTAATTTTCTTATAATTTCAAAATGTAAATATCATATCTTAATAATTTATAATGGCATCACCAATATTCTCCCTATTGTCTCAAAAAAGTGGCAACCTTTGCAGAAGGGAGGATCTTCTAAAAAGAACAAAATGAAAAAAGATAATAATTCTAACTTGGGTCTTGTGCCGGGCATTGCATGAAGCAGACAGCCAGAGGCAACCTTTCAGGAATGGAGTGAAGAAGAAATGGGGACGGAGAGGTAAGCCTGGGGGTTCTGTGGGCAGCAGGAATCTTCAGCTGCTGGGAGGTAAGGGGACTTCTAAGAAAGTGGATGTCCTCTGTTTGACTTTGTTATATTTTCTGCTGTGTGGCCCAGGCTTGTCAGCTTGTCATCTTTCTCCCTTGGCCCTACAAACACAGAGAAACAGAGAAAAGAACAAGAATTTTGGGGACAGTGGAATTAGAACCAGAGGTGACCAAACGGACATATTATCTAGGTGGTAACTGCCGGAAGTAGATGTTATTTAGCAGTTTAAAAAGTGATGATGAGGCCAGGCATGGTAGCTCGCACCTCTAATCCCAGCACTTTGGGAGGCCGAGGTGGGTGGATCACCTGAGGTCAGGAGTTCAAGACCAGCCTGGCCAGCATGGTGAAACCTGTCTCTAGTAAAAATACAAAAAGTTAGCCAGGCATGGTGGCATGTGCCTGTAATTCCAGCTACTTGGGAGGCTGAGGCAGGAGAATCACTTGAACCTGGGAGGTGGAGGTTGCAGTGAGCCAAGATCACACCACTGCACTCCAGCCTGGGCAACAGAGAAAGACTCGGTCTCAAGAAAAAAAAAAAAAGTGATGATGATGATGACAGAAAGAATACAATGCAGAAAAGCTTAGACCCTTGGCTAATGGGGCTTTGTTTAACCACATAGGATTTAATCCCAGCCACTTCTGCCAAAATTTTGTTCTCTAGAGGCCCTATTCTTTGCTTTCTTTATTATTATTATTATTATATTATTATTTTTTGAGTTGGAGTCTGGTTCTGTCGCCCAGGCTGGAGTGCAGTGGTGTGATCTTGGCTCACTGCAACCTCTGCCTCCCAGGTTCAAGCAATTCTCCTGCCTCAGCCTCCTGAGTAGCTGGGATTACAGGCATGCGCCACCACGACTGGCTAATTTTTATTTATTTATTTATTTATTTATTTATTTTCTGAGACCGAGTCTTTCTCTGTTGCCCAGGCTGGAGTGCAGTGGTGCGATCTCGGCTCACTGCAACCTCCGCCTCCCAGGTTCAAGCGATTCTCCTGCCTCAGCCTCCCAAGTAGCTGGGATTACAGGCACCCGCCACCGTGCCTGGCTAATTTTTGTATTTTTAGTAGAGACAGAGTTTCACTATGTTGGCCAGGCTGGTCTTGAACTCCTGATCTCAGGTGATCCACCCACCTCGGCCTCCCGAAGTGCTGGGATTACACACGTGAGCCTCCACACCCGGCCAATTTTTGTATTTTTAGTAGAGACGGGGTTTCACACTGTTTTTCCCAAAGTGCTAGGATTACAGGTGTGAGCCACCTCACCTGGCCCCATTCTTTGCTTTCTACCCTTTCTTAACCCTGTTCCCAAAATGTATGCGTCTGTGGCTGGAATATGTTAAAGGGAAGTAGCTTTCCACCTCTGTATTGGTTCATTCCAACTCTGCTTTTTCTTGCACCCGTGCTCTTCTTTTTAAAATGTTTTTGAGTGTTTTTATTTAACACTAATACACATTGGATTTGGCCAAATAGATGTCTTTTCATCCCTGTGCCCCTCTGCAATGATACATTTCTGGAGAGGAGAGGCCAGGCACATTACCTTACACATTACCTGGCAAGCTGCCATGTGCAACAGGTATTTAATACATATTTTTTGAAAAACAATCTCTCATGTCTTTGGAATCATTGGGAACTACAACCAAGGGAAGGCAGTAGAAGTTGGTGGCTGACGAAGTGCCTACAGTGCATGCTATTTCTACAGGGAAGATTCCAAACGCACGTCAACTGTTAGTAAAGGAATTGATAGAGGCCAGGCATGGTGGCTCATGCCTGTAATCCCAGCACTTTGGGAGGCCGAGGCAGGTGAATTGCTTGAGCCCAGGGGTTCAAGATGTAGCCTGGGCAACATAGTGAGATTCCATCTCTACTAAAAATACAAAAATTAGCCACATGTGGTGGCTCACACCTGTAGTCTCAGCTACTTGGGAGGCTGAAGTGGAAGGATCGCCTGATTCCAGGAGTTCAAGACCACCCTGGGCAACATAGGGAGACCTCGTCACTACCAAAAATAAAAACAATTATCTGGGCGTGGTGGCTTATGCCTGTGGTCCCAGCTACTTAGGAGGATGAGGTGGGAGGATTGCCTGAGCCAAGCAGGTCGAGGATGCAGTGAGCTGAGATCATGCCACTGCACTCCAGCCTGGGTGACAGAGTGAAAGCCTGTCCCCCCAAAAAATAAAATAATGAAATCATGAGCTAAACCAAGTACAAAATTAATAAATAAAAAAGATTAAAAATAAAAATAAAATAAAGGAATGGATAGAAGGGATGAATTGTCAACAAGATCCCAATGTTTTCCCTTCTGATTTCAAGTATCTAATTCAGTTATTCATTTTACCCAGAGGGTGGCAGCAGGAGTCTCTTCTATCGCCCAAGCGTTGCCAAGAGGCAACTTTTAGGTCACTCTGACATGAGCTAACAGATGCAGTTTCTGGTTAGAGAGCTTGGACAGATCCATGCCATTTCCTCTCCCTTACAAGGTTGGGGGGAAAGGCTGCGTGCGGCCTCAGGAAACCCTGGGGAGCAGCAGGGATCCTCCCCAGCTGTCGCCCAATTAGAAAGCCAGTGATTTAACAGAAGGCCAAGAAGACTCACAGGGCCAGGCCTGGGGTTCTCTTTGTTCCACCTTTTTTCCCATGCAGAGAAATGAAAGAGAAAAACATTGCATGACAAGAATTAATGATGTCAAACAAATACCATCAAAGACAATTTAAGTATTGCTCTTCTCTCTCGGAAATGGATGAAGACAAAGAGTAGTGGCTTCCTTTTTACCCATTAACTACTCTACATTTGGAAAGAGCTGGTGGACAGTGTTTTTATACTGTATCCATTCAGCTTGATGCTTACAAATGTACAGTTCAGAAATTTTTCAAGGAAACAGTTTGCTACAAAGCATATAGTTTCCTCTGATCATAACCATGACCTCGTTTATAATCATAATCTTGTTTATAATCTCAGGATGCCAATATGCCCAAAATGACTTTGGAGTCATTGTTTTGAAATTTCATTTTTTTTTTAAGAGTTTATTTTTTAGAGCAGTTTTAGGTTCATGGCAAAATTGAGCAGAAAGTGCAGAAATTTCCCAGATAACTCCTGCCCCTACACACCCACAACCTCTGTCACTATCACCACCCCTAACCAGAGCCGTACAGTTGTTGCAATTGATGAACCTGCAATTAATGCATCATCATCACCCAAAGTCCATAGTTTACATTATGACTCACTCTTGTGTTGTACATTTTATGGGTTTTGACAAAGATACAATGACACATATCCATCATTGCAGTATCATACAGAGTAGTTTCACTGCCCTAAAAATCCTCTGTGCTCCACTTATTCATCTCTCCTTCCCCCCAACTCCTGTAAACCACTGATCTTTTTACTGCCTCCTCAGTTTTGCCTTTTCCAGAATGTCATATAGTTGGAATCATATAGTATGTAGCCTTTTCAGATTGGCTTCTTTCACTTAGTATATTAGTCTGTTCTCATGCTACTGATAAAGACATACCCAAGACTGGGTAATTTATAAAGAGGTTTAATGGACTCACAGTTCCACATGGCTGGGGAGGCCTCACAATAATGGTGGAAGGTGAAAGGCATGTTTTACATGGTGGCAGATAAAAGAGAATGTGGACCAAGCAAAAGGGTTTTCCCCTTATGAAACCATCAGATTTTGTGAGACTTATTCACTACCATGAGAACAATATGAGGGAAACTGCCCCCCATGATTCAGTTATCTCCCACTGGGTCTCTCCCACAACACGTGGGAATTATGGGAGCTATAATTCAAGATGAGATTTGGGTGGGGACACAGCCAAACCATATCACTTAGTA
>NW_026656327.1:0-5914 GCF_009828535.3 Hylobates moloch
TAAGGACAAAAATGTGAGCCCTGAAGTTTTGACTTAAACACTTTTTACTTTTAGAAAGCTAATTTTTAACAAAGCTCAAAGAAATTTCCTGACAATTCAATTCCTCTTCACCGCTGTGCAAAGTTGGAAAAGGACAATAATTAACTACTGCATTGAAAATGAAATCTCTTTTGAGGCACACTCCCATTTTATTGAGTTCTTATAGAGGCTTCTCAAAAGATGGTAGATATTCGGAGGGAGGAGCTTCTTACTTGGGGCATGTCTACCTCCATACAGGAAAGTCAGCCACCCTCTCCATCCTGAAGCACCTCTGTCTTCTGGCTCGTGATAAAGGTTCCTTTTCCCACCCACTGGTCTCCCTCCTCTCCCCAGTGAACAGGTTGGCTGCGTTCCTCACACTAGTAGGTGATGACTTTGGCAAAAACCAGGCTCCACCTGCAGGTGGTGGGAGTACCCCTTTTATGTTCTCTTCCCGTGTCCTCACCCAGGGCAGAAATTCTCCTCATGCCAGGGGCAGAGACACTGCACTCATCCCGCAGCTGCCCCACCTGTGCCTGGGGCAGGGGTTGGGAGGTAACGATAGGAAATTTAACTCAGTAAAAAAAGCACATTTAGGATAGCTTTTCTTTCTTTATTTTTTGAGACAGAGTCTCACTCTGGTGCCCACGCTGGAGTGCAGTGGTGGGACCTCGGCTCACTGCAACCTCCTTCTCCTGGGTTCAAGCGATTATCCTGTCTCAGTCTCCTGAGTAGCTGAGACTACAGGCATCCACCACCATGCCCGGCTAATTTTTGTAGTTTTAGTAGAGACAGGTTTCACCATGTTGGCCAGGCTGGTCTCAAACTCCTGACTGCAGTGATCCGCCCCCCTTGGCCTCCCAAAGTGGGATCAAGCTTTTCAATTGGAGTAGAACTTAGAATGGCCAATGAGTGATGATTTCCAACAGAAAAGACTAGTTACCAAAATATTACTGGATCAACTTTTAATGCCAGGAATTGATAGAGAATGATGGAACCCAGCTCTTTAGGAGTATGAACTAATCAGGGACTTGAACAGCTCAATCAAGTACAAACCCATCAGTCAACCATCCCCCGCCCACTTTTTCTGAGGGAAAGAAACAAGTGGAAGCAAGCTCATTTTCGTTAGCTTGGTTAGTTTTGCTTGTCGTTGCTAGAATATGTGAGGTCGGTATGATGCTGGCCTGCCCAAGTTCATGGCCTCGGGCCAGGTGTGCCCATATAGAAGTGAGACCAGCCTCCCAAGTCTCAGGAGTTAACTTCACAGCAGCCACAACTGGTTTGTCCTGATCAATGATCACCGGTGGTCTGCATAACAACAGATGGTGCTGGGAGCAGACACTGGGTCTCATTCAATGATTCATGTCTATAATCCTCTTTGGGTGCTCTTTGCATAAAAGCTGTTGAAAGATAATCTGCCTTAGGGATCAAAGAGCAACTCAAGCGAGCTGCATCCTTCGGATAGTTTCCGAGTCCAAGCAGTAGACTCCAGGGGAATAGGGGAGATTTTTGAGTTAAAAACAGAAGGAACAGGTAGGATGAGAACTGGCAGGAACTGAGGACCTGTGAGAACCATGTGGCCTAAGTGGAAGGAATTTTGGAGCCCAGCAAACCAGAGTTCAAATCCCATCCCAGCCACCTCACACGACTCACTCCACTTTATTGAGCCTCAGTTTCCTCCTCTGAAAAATGGAGATAATCATATCTTTTTTCAGAGTTAAGTGGTTTCAGGTAGGGAAAGCTTTGGCACCATGTCTGGCGTGGAAAAGGCCAATCCTATCAATCAAATGGGCCTTTTAAAAGGCCACTTTGAAAAATGGCACTTTGAGGCAGCCGTAGCCACAGCGCTCAGAACAGAGAAGCTTGAGGCGGATTCTGGCGTTGCCTAGGGAGCGACTAGACCAACATTCCGGTGTGGGCGGCGGTGGCGGCCGGCAGGCAGCGAAAGGCAGCCAGCTACGAGGGCCCTCGCTCCGCACCGCTCTCGGTGAACCCGACAGAATAAGCCGCGCCTCCCGCAAGGGCTGCGCCTCCATTAATCCCTAGTTGTTTTTTTTCTTTCTCTCCCCTCTCCTCACCCCCACTCCGAGCCCCGTCCCGCCTTCTCTCTTCGCCAGCGGGGCGGCCGCGTCCAGGTGCGGACCCTCCATACCGGAGCGCAATGGCGTCCAACCCCAAACGGGGGTTGATTCTGCTCACAGAACTGCAGGGGGACTCCCGAAGTCTCCCGTTTTCTGAGAATGTGAGTGCTGTTCAAAAATTAGACTTTGCAGATACGATGGTGCAGCAGAAATTGGATGATATCAAGGATCGAATTAAGAGCGAAATAAGGAAAGAACTGAAAATCAGAGAAGGAGCTGAAAATCTGAGGAAAGTCACAACAGATAAAAAAAGTTTGGCTCATGTAGACAAAATTTTGAAAAAATCAACTAAAAAGTTAGAAGAACTACATCACAAGCTGCAGGAATTAAATGCACACAGTGTTGTATCAGATGCAGAAGATATTACAGATTGCCCAAGGACTCCAGATATTCCAAATAGTGACCCTCGTTGTTCTACTAGCCACAATAGATTGAAGGCTCCCTTCGCCAGCGGCGGCCGCGTGCAGGCGCGAAGTCCATACCGGAGCGCAATGGCGTCCAACCCCGAACGGGGGTTGATTCTGCTCACAGAACTGCAGGGGGATTCCCGAAGTCTTCCGTTTTCTGAGAATGTGAGTGCTGTTCAAAAATTAGACTTTTCAGATACGATGGTGCAGCAGAAATTGGACGATATCAAGGATCGAATTAAGAGCGAAATAAGGAAAGAACTGAAAATCAAAGAAGGAGCAGAAAATCTGAGGAAAGTCACAACAGATAAAAAAAGCTTGGCTTATGTAGACAACATTTTGAAAAAATCAAATAAAAAATTAGAAGAACTACATCACAAGCTGCAGGAATTAAATGCACATATTGTTGTATCAGATCCAGAAGAGGTTACCTTTTTAAATCCAGTTATTGAAAGAAGACCAAAACTTCAAAAACAAAAGAAAAATTTTTCAAAGCAACAAGGCAAAAGATTTCTCAGAGTTCTTCAAATGAATATTAATATTGCCACTTGGGGAAGGCCAGTAAGAAGAGTTAGTCCTGCAGTAAATCATTCTGGCACCTTCAGCCCTCAAGCTCCTGTGCCTACTACAGTGCCAGTGGTTGAAGTACACATCCCTAAACCAGCACCTCCAGCTAGTGATTCTACAGTAACCAAATTGGACTTTGATCTTGAGCCTGAACCTCCTCCAGCCCCACCACGAGCTTCTTCCCTTGGAGAAATAGATGAATCTTCTGAATTAAGAGTTTTGGATACACCAGAACAGGATTCAGAGACTGCTTTTGATACTGAGAACGACAGAAATAGTATACTTCCAAAATCTCAATCTGAATACAAGCCTGATACTCCTCAGTCAGGCCTAGAATATAGCGGTATTCAAGAACTTGAGGATAGAAGATGTCAGCAAAGGTTTCAGTGTAATCTGCAAGATTTCAGGTGTTATGCTGTCTTGGGAAGAGGAAATTTTGGAAAGGTGCTTTTAGCTGAATATAAACACACAAATGAGATGTTTGCTATAAAAGCCTTAAAGAAAGGAGATATTGTGGCTCGACATGAAGTAGACAGCCTGATGTGTGAAAAAAGAATTTTTGAAACTGTGAATAGTGTAAGGCATCCCTTTTTGGTGAACCTTTTTGCATGTTTCCAAACCAAAGAGCATGTTTGCTTTGTAATGGAATATGCTGCCGGTGGGGACTTATTGATGCACATTAATACTGGTGTCTTTTCTGAACCAAGAGCTGTATTTTATGCTGCTTGTATAGTTCTTGGGTTGCAGTATTTACATGAACACAAAATTGCTCATAGAGATTTGAAATTGGAAAACTTATTGCTAGATAGAGAGGGCTTTGTGAAAATTGCTGATTTTGGTCTTTGCAAACAAGGAATGGGATATGGAGATAGAACAAGCACATTTTGTGGCAATGCTGAATGTCTTGCCCCAGAAGTATTAACAGAAACTTCTTATACAAGGGCTGTAGATTGGTGGGGCCTTGGCGTGCTTATATATGAAATGCTTGTTGGTAAGCCTCCCTTTCCTGGTGATGATGGAGAGAAAGTTTTTGACAGTATTGTAAATTATGAAGTAAGGTTTCCAAAGTCCTTATCTACAGAAGCCACTTCTCTAATGAGAAGGCTGTTAAGAAGAAATCCTGAGTTGCGCCTTGGGGCTAGCGAGAGAGATGCAGCAGATGTAAAAAAGCACCCATTTTTCCTGCCAATTGATTGGCGCGCTCTGATGGACAAAAAAGTAAAGCCACCATTTATACCTACCATAAAAGGACGAGAAGATGTTAGTCATTTTTCTGATAAATTTACCTCAAAAGCACCTATTCTGACTCCACCTCAAGAACCAAGGATACTTTCGGAAGAGGAGCAGGAAATGTTCAGAGATTTTGACTACACGGCTGATTGGTGTTAAGTTGCTAGACTCTGTGAAACCAAGCTGACTGACTCCCAAGAAGACCTCTTAAAAATAGCAACCCTTCATTTGCTGTCTGTGCCACCAATAGCTTCTGAATTTTGTTTTGTTTTTTTTTTCTTAATTGAAACACGTGAAGATTTGTTTAAAAGTACCATTCTAATACTTCTTCAAAAGTGGCTTCTCATTGTACTTCAGTGTAAATATGAGCACCGGGAACAGTTTCATGGAGTTTAAGTTGAGTGAACATCGGCCATGAAAATTCATCACAAATACTTTTGGAACAATAGTCTATTTTAAAAAAGAAAGAAAAAACCCACTTTTTTATAGTCCCTAGCTTTGCCATATGCCCGCCTTAAGTGGAAAGAAAATTAATCACTTAACTATGTTTTACAAAAAGAAAAAAAGGGCTTGGAATATGCTATTATTGTTCACACAAAGTACGATTCTGTTTGAATAAGGCAAATGCTCCTTTTTTTAAAAAAAAGACGTTACTGTACTATCAAAAAACATGGCAGTTTGTATACAATTTGAGGCTTGATTTTTCTTAAAAAAAGAATGAATTGATGTCTTATTTTATAAATGTTCTATAATTATTAGAAAACTTTATATTGCCTTTTTTATCAACCATGTAACAGAGGCTTATAGCTTTCCAATAGAGCTGCTTGCCAAACAATTTTTTTTTGTTTATTAAACAGTGCTGAAACAAACAAGATCAGCATTTACTTAAGATGTTAAGAATGAGGATTTTTAATCAGCTAAACCAAGGTATTGTTACCTGCATGCATTCCCAAAGTCTAGATGCTCAGTATGTTCAGTCATATCTTCCAGAATCAGTGAACTGATTACCCCTTTTTTGATATTCACTCTACATCTGCCAACCTAGTTCACCCTGGTTTTGTGTCTGCTGTAGACGGGAACTGTAACTTGGTTAAACCATAGGGATTATCATTGTATAGATGCTGTGAACATGTATATGTGCAAGTTTTAATGTATTCTATGTTGTCGGCTTATTATTTAATTCTACCACTTCATCACTTTTGTACAGTGGCCGAGCAGACACCTCAAACTCCAGCATTTACATTAAGTGCATTTGTACATTTTAGGCCACTGGATCCAGATTTTATACTGGCAGTTATTGAGGGTAAAGGCAATATATTGTAACAGAATGTATAAATATTTTTGATAAAACAGTCTATATTTTATAAAAAAATGAATTATAACACTAAAGCTGTACCTCAAAAGTCTCAACAAAATTTGATGAAATATTTTATACAACTCTTCAAAGGATCCATCTATGGCTTTTTATACTCTTCTAGGGTTGTCTTTTTGCAAACCATGACTTTCCACTTGCCTGTAGTTTTTTGTTTGTTTTGGTTTGGTTTGATTTTA
>NW_026656328.1:0-5913 GCF_009828535.3 Hylobates moloch
CGAGTAGCTGGGACTACAGGCGCCCGCCACCTCGCCCGGCTAATTTTTTGTATTTTTAGTAGAGACGGAGTTTCACTGTGTTAGCCAGGATGGTCTCGATCTCCTGACCTCGTGATCCGCCCGCCTCTGCCTCCCAAAGTGCTAGGATTACAGGCGTGAGCCACCGCGCCCGGCCCCGCTTCATTTCTTTTTAGCACTGAATAATATCTCATTATCTGGAAGCACCACTGTTTATTTATTCATTCACCATTTTTTTTTTTTTTTTTTTTGAGACGGAGTCTCGCTCTGTCGCCCAGGCTGGAGTGCAGCGGCGCGATCTCGGCTCACTGCAAGCTCTGCCTCCCGGGTTCACGCCATTCTCCTGCCTCAGCCTCGTGAGTAGCTGAGACTACAGGCGCCCGCCACCACGCCCGGCTAATTTTTTGTATTTTTAGTAGAGACAGGGTTTCACCGTGTTAGCCAGGATGGTCTCAGTCTTCTGACCTCGTGATCCACCTGCCTCGGCCTCCCAAAGTGCTGGGATTACAGGTGTGAGCCACTGTGCCTGGCCTCATTCACCTATTGAGTGACTTTTTTTTTTTAACTTTTTTTTTTTGCACGTTTTGGTTGCACATTTGGCAATTATGTGACTGATTTACATTAAAAAAATTTTTTTTTGAGGCAGGGTCTCACCCTGTCGCCCAGGCTGGAGTGCAGTGGCATGATTTCGGCTCACTGCTGCCCATATCTCCCAGGCTCAAGCGATTCTCCTGCCTCAGCCTCCCAAGTGTCTGGGACTACAGGCCCATGCCACCATACCGGGCTAATTTTTGTATTTTTAGTAGAGACAGGGTTTTTAGTAGAGACAGGGTTTCTCCATGTTGCCCAGGCTGATCTTGAACTCCTGAGCTCAAGTGATCTTCCCCCGCGCCCGGGCTCCCAAACTGCTGGGATTACAGGTGTGAGCCACCGCACCTGGCCTGACTGATTAACATTTAATGCCTTCCAAGAGGCTGTTTCACTCCCTTCCCACTGAGAGGCAGGAAAGGAGCTCCTTTCCTGCTGGTGGGTGTGGGGTGTATCTTGTCTTTGCAGGACTCTGAAAGCCGGTGGGTGTCACCAGGAGTGTGAATGGGTCTGTGTGTGTGCACTTTGTGGGAGGAATGTTCATAAGGTAGCTCTGCTTCTGGAAGCATGAGCCCCAGCCGTGGTTTGGGCCAACGCAAGTGCCACGGCGACTTGTTTTCCTCCTTTGCGGAGTGGAGGCTTTTTCACCACCTCCGCTCACTGCAGGACTGCCCCGCAGGTCTCCTTCCGCTACCACTGCCAGCTGTACTCCGAGTGGAGAAAGACCAACCAGAAAGTTCGCCTGAAGATCCGGGAGGCGGACAGCACCGAGGGCCCCCAGCATTCTCCGCTGGCGGCTGGACTCCTGAAGAAGGTGGCAGAGGAGACTCCAGTATGAACGCTGGGCTCTCCGGACCTTGCAGCAGAGAGGCCAGAGGTAGCTGGCGATACCCTGTTCTGTGGAAGGACAGAAACTGCCCAACACTTCCCGCACGGCCTGAACGCTTCTTAGGCCAAGAGACACCATGCGGAGCCTAGTCTGTGATACTGTGTGAAGATATTTTCAGGGTTGTTTTTTTTTTTTTTTTGCACACTGTTGTTCATATGGAGGACAGGTGGACATGGTCCTGAGCTCTGGACAGAGCAGGCACCCTGATCTCATTCTGAGGTCCACATGGCACCTTCTGGGCCAGCAGCTGTGGCCGGTGTATCAAGGGCGCCCTTAAAGCTGGAACATTCCAGCAAGCTTCTTGCGCTTCTCTGCACCCGGCAGGCCCACTTTCCTGGCACCCTCGACTTTATATAAAAGTTGCACTGCGTTTCAAAAACCCACCCCTGAATGAATAAAAGGAGCCCTGGCTGGACAAAATGGACTTGTCAGTTATGTTTCTCAAAGGAGGCCTCCCAGGGAGGGACCACATGGAGGTAAAAAAATAACACTGGCGGCCAGCCGGGTGCGGTGGCTCACGCCTGTAATCCCAGCACTTTGGGAGGCTGAGGCGGGCAGATCACAAGGTCAAGAGATCGAGACCATCCTGGCTAACATGGTGAAACCCTGTCTCTACTAAAAATATAAAAATTACTTGGGCGTGGTGGTGCGCGCCTGTAATCCCAGGCGCTACATAGGAAGCTGAGGCAGGAGAATCGCTTGCACCTGGGAGGTGGTGCAGTGAGCTGAGATGGCCTCACTGCACTCCAGCCTGGCAACAGAGAGAGACTCCATCTCAAAAACAAAACAAAAACAAACAAACAAAAAAACACTGGTTGGCCAGGCACAGTGGCTCACGCCTGTAATTCCAGCACTTTGGGAGGCTGAAGTGGGCGGATCACAAGGTCAGGAATTTGAGACCAGCCTAGCCAATATGGTGAAATCCCGTCTCTACTAAAAATACAAAAATTAGCTGGGCATGGTGGCAGATGCCTGTAGTCCCACCTACTCGGGAGGCTGAGGCAAGAGAATCGCTTGAATCCGGGAGGCAGGGGTTTCAGTGAGCCAAGATTGCACCATTGCACTCTAGCCTGGGCGAGACAGCGAGACTCTGTCTCAAAAAAAACAAAAACAAAAAACAATAAAAACCACTGGCTTGTTTTGAGGAATCTGTTCTGAAGCCCATGGGAAGAAGCAAAGTCTCAGTCTTTAAGTGAAAATCAGGTAGCAGTGTTATAAAAGAAATGATTTTTAAAATATACGTAAGGGCTGGGCATGGTGGCTCACGCCTGTAATCACATTGAGAGGCTGAGATGGGTGGATCACCTGAGGTCAGGAGTTCAAGACCAGCCTGGCCAACATGGTGAAACCCCCTCTCTACCAAAAATACAAAAAAAAAAAAAAATTAGTGGGGTGTGATGGCAGGTGCCTGGAAACCCAGCTACTCTGGAGGCTGAGACTGGAGAATCGCTTGAACCTGGGAGGCAGAGGTTGCAGTGAGCCGAGATCAGTTGCACCGCTGCATTTCAGACTGGGTGACATCGTGAAACTCTGTCTCAAAAAATAAAAAATAGAAAAATAAAGTAGACATAAGAACAATTTCCTCTTACTTTGCATCTACCAGTCCACAGACCATGCTGGCCTCTTTTTTTCTTTTTTTTGAGATGGGGTCGTGCTCCATCACCCAGATTGGAGTGCAGTGGCACAATCACGGCTCACTCCAGCCTCGACCTCCTGGGCTCAGGCAATCCTGTCTCAGTTTCCCCAGCAGCTGGGACAACAGGCATGCACCACTGCGCCTAGCCACTATTAGTTTTTAGTTAAGTGTAGAGAGTCCAACATGGGCCAGGCCTGGTGGCTGACGCCTGTAATTCCAGCATTTTGGGAGGCTTCGGCAGGAAGATCAGTTGAGCCCAGGAGTTTGAGACCAGCCTTGGCAACATAGTGAGACCCTGTCTTTACTAAATGTATATATATTTGTGTCTTTACTAAATATATAAATACATATGTATATCAGCTGGACATGGTGGCATGCACTTGTGGTCACAGTTACTCAGGAGGCTGAGGTGGGAGGATCCCTTGAATCCAGGAGTTCCAGGCTGCAGTGAGCTATAATTATACTTCTGCTCTGTATCCTGGGCAACAGGGTAAGACCCTGTCTCTAAAGCAAACAAACAATTTTTAAAAAATGGTGACAATATCCACACTGACTTCGGGTGACTATAGATTGGGCATAGTTCTGAGTCTTTCCCTCTTTTGACTGTCACTTGTTAGGGAAGAAGTGGTTACTACCTCCATTTTACAGGTAAGAAGACTGAGGCCCAGGGCAGGGAAGCCTTAATCTAAGGTCCCAGAGCTGTAGGAAGTGGAGCTGGGGTGACCCCAGGACTCCTTTTGGAGGAAGACTCAGGAAAGATGCAGAATGCGTGTTTTTTGTTGTTGTTGTTGTTATTTTTTTTTTTTTTTTTGAAACAGAGTCTTACTCCATCACCCAGGTTGGAGTGCAGTGGTGTGATCTTGGCTTACTGCAACCTCTGCCTCCCGGGTTCAAGCGATTCTTTCTTGCCTCAGCCTCCCAAGTAGCTGGGACCACAGGCAGCTAAGTTTTGTATTTTTAGTAGAGATGAAGTCTTGTCATGTTGACCAGGCTGGTCTTGAACTCCTGACCTCAGATGATCCACCTACCTTGGCCCCCTAAAGTGCTGGGATTACAGGCGTGAGCCACCGAGCCTGACCCAGAATGCAGTTATTCTAATAACAACACCTACTTCTTGAGTGCTTTCTGCCTGCCGATTCTTTTATATTTAAAGGCTCTTGGCATCTGTCTGCTTTTAAAGCTCAGGGCAGCCCTGAAAGGTGAGTTCTGGTGCCTGCCTGCCTTTCTTTCTTTCTTACTTGCCTTTCTTTCTTTCTTTCTTGCCTTTCTTTCTTTCTTTCTTGCCTTTCTTTCTTTCTTTCTCCTTCCTTCTTTCTTTCTTTCTTTCTTTCTTTCTTTCTTTCTTTCTTTCTTTCCTTCCTTCCTTCCTTCCTTCCTCCCTCCCTCCCTCCTTCCTTTTCTTTCTTTCTTTTTTTTTTTTTTTGAGACGGAGTCTCGCCCCGTTGCCCAGGCTAGAGTGCAGTAGCGCTATCTCTGCTCACTGCAACCTCTGCCTCCCGAGTTCAAGAAATTCTCCTGTCTCAGCCTCCTGAGTAGCTGGGACTACAGGCACCCACCATCATGCCTGGCTAATTTCTGTATTTTTAGTACAGATGGGGTTTCGCCATATTGGCCAGGCTGGTATTGAACTCCTGACCTCAAATGATCCACCTGACTCGGCCTCTCAAACTACTAGGATTACAGGCGTGAGCCACCCCAGCCTGGTGCATTTCGTATTAACCATATTTTCAGTTAAGCAAACTGAGCCTCAGAGTGGAGGAGCTGATTGCTCAAGGTCTGTTTTCCATATGAATCCCCGCCTGGTATGTAGCTCGCTCACAAAGGAAGAAAAACTCTGCCTGGACTGGAAGGGCAAGGAGAAGCCTGTGTGACCATGGGAGTGGAGGAAACAGCTAAGCACAAAGGCCCAGAGGCTGGAAACTGCTTAGCCTGTAGGAAGAGCACAGCAGGGAGGAACCCCAGGGCTGGAGCAGTGTGATTGAGGGGCAGGTAGCCAGAGAGATGGGCAGGGCCTCCTAGGCATGGGGTGACTGACGTGCCAGTGGTCTGCAAAAACGGAGCATCACACCTGTGCACATGAGCTCTCCTGCCCCTCGGGGGTGCCTTCCTTGCCCCTGCAGCTGAACTCCCTACACAGCCTGACACTCATCTTTCCTCAAGCCAACTTTGGCATATGGTGCCCCAGGAGTTGATGTACAGATGCCTCAGGACATGCCACGAGGAAGAGAGAGACCAGGTGGGGTGACTCATGCCTGAAATCCCAGCACTTTGGGAGGCCAAGGCAGTACGATTGCTTGAAGGCTGGGAGTTAGAGACCATCCTGGCCAACATAGCGAGACCCTGTCTCTACAAAAAGAGAGATAAACAGAGAGAGAGAGAAGGAAAACTGTTTTCTTTGCAAATCTATTCCAATACTTTCATAGAGAAGAGTTTTAATTTGGTGCTAACCTGTCTTTAATAATCTCCTAAGGACCAGCACAGTGGCTCACGCTTACAACGCACTGTGGGAGGCCAAGGCTGTAGGATCGCTTGAGCTCAGGAGTTCGAGACCATCCTGGGCAAAACGGCAAGACACTATCTGTACCAAAAAATAAAAATAAAAAATTAGCCAAGTGCAGTGGCATGCACCTGCAGTCCCAGCTACTTGACAGGCTAAACAGGCAAGGATCGCTTGAGCTCAGGAGTTCAAGTTTGCAGTGAGCTATCATTTACAAAGGTAGATTGAAATATTATTGATAGGCTGGGCGCGGTGACTCACACCTGTAATCCCAGCACTTTGGGA
>NW_026656329.1:0-139 GCF_009828535.3 Hylobates moloch
GAAAAGGCAACACATTAAAACCCACGTGAGGAGCTGGACTTCTGAGATAGCCATTCTCCTTGCATAGCACTGTCTGCTGCTACAGCTCAAAGAAGTCAACAATTTTCTTTCTTTTTTTTTTTTTTTTTTTTTTTTTTTT
>NW_026656329.1:239-5912 GCF_009828535.3 Hylobates moloch
TACAGGCCCCTGCCACCACACCCAGCTAATTTTTTTGTATTTTTAGTAGAGATGGGGTTTCGCTGTGGTCTCGATCTCTTGACCTCGTGATCCGCCCGCCTCGGCCTCCCAAAGTGCTGGGATTACAAGCGTGAGCCACCGCACCCGGCCCAGAAGTCAACAATTTTCTTCAACACTGGTAGGCAGCCTCTAAATGGCCCTGATCACCCTCACCTCCTGCCATTCACACCCTTGTAAAATTCCAGCCCTGGACCTAGTGACTCACTTCTAACAAAGAGAATACAGCCAAAGTAATAACATCACTTCTGAGGTGAGGCTACAAGGAGACTACGATGCCTGCCTTGGTCACCCTTCTCCTGCTCTTTCCACTGCTCCCTCTGATGGAAGCCAGTTGCCATGTGATGAGGTGCCCTATGGAGAGGCCCACATGGCAAGGTATTGTAAAAGGCCTCTGACCAACAGCCATCTAGAAACGGAGGCCCAGTCCAACAGCCTCTGAGATGAATCCTGCCAACGTGAGCTTGGAGACGGATTCTCTCCCTATCCTGCCTTGGGATGATCACAGCTGCCACCAACAGCTTCACTGCCTGGTCAGAGGCCAAGCCAGTGAACCCAAGGTAAACTGCACAGAATCCTGACCCACAGAAACTGTGAGATAATGTTTGTTGTTTTAAGCTGCTAAATTTGTTACAGAGCAATAGATAACTAATTCAAACACCATAAAATTCTAATTTTATTCTATCACACAAACCAAGTAATACCAAGTAAATGCCATCACTATACATATATTTTTGGAACACAATTACATGTGATTTTTTTAAAAAGCTAATGAACTACACATTATGTGCTTTCACCCACTAACAGACATTCCCCCTGTTACTTTGCACTGTTCTCTATTATAAATTGGGGAAAAACCATTATTATTATATATTAGCTTCAGAATAACTAGGTTCAAGTCATGGAAAACAATTTTGCACAAACAACTTTAGGCAACACTGCTTTGAAAACTGTAATCTGAATTAAAGTTGAAGCCACAGAAACCAAATATTTACTGAAGGTTCCTCTTTAAGAAAAACAAGACGGGCCGGGCATGGTGGCTCACGCTTGTAATCCCAGCACTTTGGGAGGCTGAGGTGGGCGGATCACGAGGTCAGGAGATCGAGACCGTCCTGGCTAACACAGAGAAACCTCGTCTCTACGAAAAAAATACAAAAAAATTAGTTGGGCGCGGTGGCGGGTGCCTGTAGTCCCAGCTACTCAGGAGGCTGAGGCAGGAGAATGGTGTGAAGCTGGGAGGTGGAGCTTGCAGTGAGCCTAGATCGCGCCACTGCACTCCAGCCTGGCGACAGAGCAAGACTCCGTCTCAAAAAAAAAAAAAAAAAAAAAGAAAGAAAAACAAGATGGCTGGGCATGGTGGCTCATGCCTGTAATCCTGGCACTTTGGGAGGCCAAGGCAGGTGGACCACGAGCTCAGGAGATGGAGACCATCCTGGCCAACGTGGTGAAACTCCATATCTACCAAAATTAAAAAAAAATAATAGCCGGGTGTGGTGGCACACGCCTGTAGTCCCAGCTACTCAGGAGGCTGAGGCAGGGGAATCGCTTGAACCCAGGAGGCAGAGGTTTCAGTGAGCTGAGATGCGCCACTGCACTCCAGCCTGGCGATAGAGCAAGACTCCGTCTCAAAAAACAAAAAAAAGAAAAACAAGTTGTATTGAAGGAGGACATCATTAACAGTCTATCTCTTCAATAATGGTTTATTTTACTATTCTCATTCTTCTCATTCCTCTCTTACTGTGTTCCAAATCTCTTTACAGCCTAAAAGAAACTCTTCAGAATTACTCCTATTCTTTTTTTTCTTTGTTTTTTTTTTGAGACCGAGTTTCGCTCTTGTTGCCCAGGCTGGAGTGCAGTGGCACGATCTCAGCTCACTACAACCTCCACCTCCTGGGTTCAAGCAATTCTTCTGCCTCAGCCTTCTTAAGTAGCTGGGATTACAGGCATGTGCCATCACGCCCGGATAACTTTGTATTTTTAGTAGAGACGGGGTTTCTCCATGTTGGTCAGGCTGGTCTTGAACCCCCAATCTCAGATGATCCGCCCACCTCGGCCTCCCAAAGTGTTGGGATTACAGGTGTGAGCCACCTCGCCCAGCCAATCCTATTCTTAAAGAACACCACTTACTGAGTATTGCATTTTCTTCTATAAATTCTTCAGCATACACTGAGAATACACCATATGGACAATTTTTACGATTTTAATTTTGGGGTTTTTTTCTTTTGGCTAAGGAAATTGCAATTAGATTTAGGACCTCATTCTGTTAGGTTAGTATTTGTCTAGTAAACTTCAGCATAAGCAAAATAAAATACGTGTTGCTTCTCTGGACTGAAACCCCTCAAAACCACATTTTAAAAATTACAAAAAAAATTAACTGAAATCAAGTTTTTAAAAACCTTGTAGATGAAAAGATATGATATATAGTAGGTCTAAGTACCTATTTCAATGGTTCCCAAAGTGTGGCCCTCAGACCCCCAAGTCCAAACTATTTTGACAGGAGTACTAACATGGTGACATTTGCTGTAAGTGTGCAAATACAATGGTGGGTAAAAATGCTGGTACTTTAGCACAAACAAAGGCAGTAACACCAAACTACTAGTAGTCATGGTATTCTTCATTATGCACAGGAAAGGTTTAAAAAGGAAGGGTGGGTGGGGCACGGTGGCTTACACCTGTAATCCCAGTGCTTTGGGAGGCTGAGGCAGACAGATCACCTGAGGTCAGGAGTTTGAGACCAGCTTCGCCAACATGGTGAAACCCCATCTCTACTAAAAATACAAAAATTAGCTCAGTGTGGTGGTGCATGCCTGTAGTCCCAGACACTTGGGAGGCTGAGGCAGGAGAATCACTTGAACCTGGGAGGCAGAGGTTGCCTTGAGCTGAAATTGTGCCTATGTAACTCCAGACTGGGCAACAGAGCAAAACTCCATCTCCAAAAATAAAAATAAAAAGGAAGGGCAACAAAAGGTCAGTTTCATTTAAGAATGTCTATGATAAGGTCGGGAATTTTGGCTCATGTCTATAATTCCAGCACTTTGGAAGGCCCAGGCAGGGGGATCACTTGAGCCCGGGAGTTCAAGACCTGCCTGGGCAACCTGGCGAAACCTTATCTCTACAAAAAATACAAAAATTAGCTGAACACAGTGGCTGCATGCCTGTAGTCCCAGCTTCTTGGAAGGCCGAGGTAGAAGGATTGACTGAACCCAGAAAGTTGAGGCTGCAGTGAGCTGTGATCATGCTACTGCACTCCAGCCTGGGTAACAGAACAAGGCCCTGTCTCAAAGATTAAAAAAAAAAGAATGTCTATGATGAAGCAGTGAATATTTTACTACATCTAAATCCTTGAATATATCTTTTTAATATTTCAAGTGATGAAATGCGAAGTACACATGAGCATTCCTACAGGCTGCCTGAAAAAAACCCTTGAGTGACTAAGTCATGAAGTGAATTAACCACTTTAATGGAATACCATTTTTACTTGAAAGGCTAACTGACAAAAAATGTTATTTTAACTTGCATTTCTGGCAGATATTTTCTCAAAAAATGAGATTCTTTCATTTCAAGGAAAACGACAGGCCATAATAAGATTCAATAATAAAATTACTAATAAAATTACTAATAAAATTCAAGCTTTTGAACAAAAAATTATTATTTTAGAAAACTTATATCCACCATTGCTTTCCAAAAGTTTTCTGATGAGATTGATGGTGATATTGATGAATGTATTCTGATACTGTACAATCAAATGTATCAACATGTAGAAGATCTTAGTGAACCACTATTTTATAAATGACCAATGCACGATGTTACAATATCTTGCAACGGTGGAAGATCCAAAGTTCAAGAAAAACCAAGCTTTGATGGAGTATCAAAAAAGAAGCCTAGGCAACATGGCAAAACCCTGTCTCTACAAAAAATACAAAAAAGGACGAGGCGGGCGGATCACGAGGTCAGGAGATCGAGACCACAGTGAAACCTCGTCTCTACTAAAAATACAAAAAATTAGCCGGGCGTGGTGGCGGGCGCCTGTAGTCCCGCAGGAGAATGGTGAACCGGGGCAGACTTGCAGTGAGCGATAGCCCGACTCATTCACCTGGGGACAGAAGAGGTCCGTCTCAAAAAAGTTAGCCAAGTGTGGTGGTACACACCTGTAGTCCCAACTACTCTGGAGGCTGAGGTGGGAGGATCACCTGAGTCCCCAGAGACTGAGGCTGCAGTGAGCTGTGATCAAACCACTGCCTTCCAGCCTGGGCAACAGGCAAGACCCCATCTCAAAAAATATATATATATCCACAATGATCTAAAATGGTTATCTGTATGAGGTTGGCCTTTGTTCACATTTTTTCAAGAAAATATCACACAGTAAATTGAATGCAGAAGCAAATTGACATATCAATTTGCTAATGACATATCAAATGACATATCAAACATCATGCAAATGACAAACATCAAAGAAATTTGCAAAAGATGTAAGATTGTACTACTTTGGGTTTAGAAATTTTCTTTTCATAAAAGCATTTATAACAATATGTGGTGAGCTTTTAAAGAATATTTTAAATATTTCTGATTTAATTTCTAGTGATAAATACCAATAGATATAACCTACATAAACCAAAGCTCCTTGGGCCCTCAATATGTTTTTAAGAGTGTAAAGGAATCCTGACCCCAAAACTAGGAGAACTGCTGCCTTCCCCTCCACTTTCTTCCTTCCCTAGAATTTCTTCCTTGGAAGAAACATCCCTTTGCCATTCTATATTGACTTACATAGTTCCATTGAGGCCGGTTTTGCTACCTCCCTCCCATCTTTCCACCTCTCTCTCAACATAAAACCTGACCAAAGGACTCTACCAGCCCACCCCATTTCCAGTGATTAGCTGTCAGGTGGGCTAAGTGAAGCAAATCTGGGTTTTCCCTGAGACTAGACCTCTCTTTCTGGGAGAGATGGAGTCACAGGGACAAGGTTGGCCACCTTGGGGTAGTGAGAATTCATCCTGCCTAAACAGGGAGAATTCAGACAAGTTTCTAGAAAGCCAAACTACTTTCTAGAAAGTCAAAGATAATTATATTTTTTGCCATGACTGTAAGAATGCCCATTTCATTGCACACTTTCTAACATTTTTACCAATCTGATAAGTAAAAGCTGGTACTGAGATGAAAAAAATGCTGGGGCACAGTGGCTCACACCTGTAATCCCAATACTTTGGGAGGCCGAGGTGGCCAAATCACCTGAGGTCAGGAGTTCAAGACCAGCCTGGCCAACATGGTGAAACTCCGTCTCTACTAAAAATACAAAAATTAGCCAGGCATGGTGGCATGCGCCTGTAATCTCAGCTACTTGGGAGGCTGAGGCAGGAGAATTGCTTGAACCCAGGCTGGAGTGCAAGGGCAAGAGAGCTGAGAACAGCACACTCCACCCCCGCCGGGCAAACAAGAACAAGACATCACAAAAAAAAAAAAAAAAAAGAAAAGAAAAAAAAGTTCCCATACAATATAATTTCTTCCATCTCTAGAAACAAATTCGGCAATGAGAACTGAAAGTCACCAAGTGGAAGGTTTCAAGGATTTAGGTCTACCTATTGATATCTAAAGCATTAGTTAACGTAGAAAGAAATACAC
>NW_026656330.1:0-5910 GCF_009828535.3 Hylobates moloch
TCCAATCAATTAGACTTATTCAAAGAAAAGGGTCACACAATATCAAAGGATTAGCTACTTAATGTATATTTTGTCTTTAAGTTAAAATATTGAAGAGATATCTGTAGACTTTTTTTTTATACTCCTCCCTCTTTAGCAGACCAGTTGTAAGATCCAATCATATCAAATAAAGAGGCTTCTTCTGTATGATTTTTAGTTTCTGCACATTCAAACTCATCAGGAACAAAATGAAAAATTTTAAAAATATATGAAAGACAATAATAGATAAATATCTTTGATATATAAAGTTTACATAAATTAGCAAGAAAAACATTAGGCAACTAAGAGCAAAATGGGGGAAAAACAAATGGCCAATTTATAGAAAGAATTCTTTTAAAAAGCATGAGGAAAACGAATACTTTCATTGGTTATCAAAGAGACACAAAATAGCTGGGCATGGTGGCTCATGCCTGTAATCCCAGCACTTTGGGAAGCCAAGGTGGGAGGACTGCTTGAGCCCAGGAGTTCAAGACCAGGCTGGGCAACATGGTGAGAACCCATTTCTAAAAAAAAAAAAAAAAAAAAAAAAAAAAATTGGCTGGGTGTGGTGGCACACACCTGTGGTCCCAGTTTACTTGAGAAGCTGAGATGGGAGGATCATTTGAGCCCAGGCAGTGAGCTGTGATTGTGTCACTGCACTCCAGCCTGGGTGACAGACTGAGACCCTGTCTCAAAAAAAGACACAAAATAGTTCAATGAGAATTTTTTTTTTTTTTTGGGCCAATAAAGTCAATAAAACTTGAGCAACTAGCACATTTGATGTCGCCAAATATACAATGCAACAGGTAAGGATGCTGCTGAAAAAACAGGTTCTCTTGTTTTTCTTTTTTTTTTTTTTTTTTGAGACAGAGTCTGGCTTTCACCTAGGCTGGAGTGCAGTGGCGTGGTCTTGGCTCACTGCAACCTCTGCCTCCGGGGTTCAAGTGGTTCTCCTACCTCAGCCTTCTGCATAGCTGGGACTACAGGCACGCGTCACCACACCCAGCTAAATTTTTTGTATTTTTAGTAGAGACGGGGTTTCGCCATGTTGGCCAGGATGGTCTCGAACTCCTGACCTCAAGTGATCCACCTGCCTCAGCCTCCCAAAGTGCTGAGATTACAGGCGTGAGCCAGCACACCCAGCCAAAAGGTTCTATTTTGATAGGACCTTTTAAGAAATCAATCTGGCAACCTATGTCAAGAAGTTTAGAAATGTCTATATCCTTGGACCAAGCAATTCCATTTCTGAAACTCCATTCTTAAAAAAAATCTGAAATCTGAATACAGTTTTGGCAGTAAGATCCACCTCAAAGTGTTATTTATAACATTTTAAAAATTGTGGGGTGACCTTTATTTAACAAGAATTACTGTGTCCGGCACTGAGGATGAAGTAGTAAACAAAGCAGTCCCAGGCCTCATTCAGGTTAGAGCCTGTTGGGAAAGGCAAATTACACCAGTGATTATCTGAAGTCCAACAATAGGGGAAATTACCAAATCAATTATGAGACATTCAAATGATGAGAGCCAGTAGAAATTAGTTATAATGAGTTATCAAGAACATGAGAAAATATTTATACTAAATGAAAAGCCACAAAACTATAAACAGCTATAAAAACACATTAAAAACCTAAGACAGAGGTGAGGGGCAGGACTTCTGGAATGGCAGAAACTTCAGTGGCCACACATTTCAGCAAAAACGGCCTCTGTAGAATTAGTCCAGGCAAGTCATTAAGCAATGGAAAAACAAAAGTAAAAACAATAACCACTACCTGAGCAGATCAGAATCCAGAGTTGCTACAATATATTATCTAAAATGTTCAGTTATCAACAACAGAAAAATTATGAGACATTCAAAGAAACAGGAAAAGATGGCCCATACAGAAGAAAAAAAGCAGCCCATAGAAACTGTTCCTGAGGGGGCTCAGCTGTTAGACTTAGGAAAGACTTTAAATTAGCTATTATAAATATATTCAAAGAACTAAAGGAAACTATACTTAAAGAATTTTTTTTAAGTATGAGGATAATGACTTACCAAATAGAGAACATCAATAAAGAAAAAGAATTCTTAAAAAAAAAAATAGAAACTGAGGAGTTGAAAAGTACTATAATTGACGAAAAATTCACTAGAAGGACTCAACAGCAAGTTTAAGCTGACAGTAGGAAAAAATCAGCAAACTTGAAGCTAGGTCAATAGAGACTATCCAGTATGAAAACCAAAAAGAAAACCTGTAAGGTAAGACAGCAAAAGATTGATAATATATAGTTAGATTACTAATTTTTGTTATTCATAATTTAAAAAATTTCAATGAGTAATCCATTTATTCTTTTCAATAAACAGTGACTTAAGGCCCAGCATGTGCTAAGTACTGGATGCAGCAGTGAGTAACAGAAATGTGGTCCAGACTGTCGTGGAGCATATAGAAAAAGGAGAATGCAGGAAGAAACCACCCCCCCCCCCCCCAAAAAAAAAAGCAAATTAGTGAAGGTCAGGGGTGGGAGGTAGAGAAAGGAGGTAAAAAGCAGACCCAGAACAATTCCAAGTTCAAAGTCATTCCGAATTCAGTAGGGAGCTTCATAGAGGAAGAAACCTGTAAATATTAATAGATAAAAATGGGGGCAGGGATGGTAGTGCTTAGATCGAATACCTCCCAGGTTAATAAACTGAAAAAGAATTAACCAGAAAGCGCTTAGCATTTAAAACAAGGTAATGACAAGGTTTCTAGCAGTACTGACTTTAAGTGTAATTTCTAATGGTATATGTGAATTATCTAATTTATGTACATTGGTTTCCATTTAGATTTTTGTTTCTAAGCAGCATCAGTGAATCTTTGAAATGGTATATCCCACTTCTCTATCCTATTGCTCCTGGTTATGCTAGGCAGAATAGTACACATACTAGGCTCATTAGGAAAGGCAGACATGGTATCCAGAAGGCACAAAACTACCTTTCTACAACCTCAACAACTTAGTGCTAGAAATACGCCCAACTTACCCTTACTTTGCACATTAATTTGAATAGCTCTTAAAGCCAAATACTTTACCAATGAGGAAACCAAGAAAGAATGATCCATTCTTTTCCTTCACGAGACGTACTGTGGATAAAAATAAGCAAGAAGCAAGGAAAGAGGAGAGCTTCCTAACTTATCTGTAAGAGAGACTTCACTGTTTTATTTGAAATTATTTCTCAAGTCAGAGAAATCTGTAATTGAAAATAAAGGCATGTTCATTTATTTAATAATCCTACTATACTCCAGGCATTATACAAATCCTGGAGCTACTAAACACCCTGGTTCCTGCCCTTGACAAGCTCTTATTTTAATGGTGGAAACAGAGTCTAAGAAACAGAAATCCAAGAAAAAGAGAAGGTGTCAAGGGAGGGAGGCACTTTTGTTTAAACATAACTGATCAGATACAAGCATTTATCTAACTCCCTCTACAAATCAAAAGACTGAAGAATTAGAAAAGATATAAACCAACAAGATGAAGAGAGTGGGGAGATGATGACAGCAAAGGAGATATGTCCACAAAATTTAAAATGAAAAGCATTTGGAAAAGAGGTAACTGACTTGATTGTATGTCTTCCTTGTGCCAAGTACCTGCAGTGGGAGAATCTAAATTGAGGCAAGTAAGCCAGTTCACTCCTGAGCGCCCTGGAAGAACAGAAGGTAAAAGCTCAGCAATTGCAGCTTATGGGCACATTTGAAGAAAATAACTCTTTTTTTTTAAAGCAAGTGGTGGGGGGATGCTGAAAAATTATTTAAAAAAGAGAAGTAAGATTTTCACATACTCTCACTCCAACCAGAGCATCTGGCAACTGCCTTTTCTCCACACAGCAGAGGGCTTAAGTTACTCTCTGGAGAGGTTGAATCAGAGCCCCTGAACTCAGGAACACCAGCCATAACTGAGAACAAAAATGGGATGCCTTACTGAAAACAAGGATTAAATTAAGTCTTTGCAGCCAATGATTAAGGATCCAGCCCTAGACGTGAGCTTATTACTCCCAAACTCCCTCCCACAAGAGATTCAATTTAGAAATCCTATTTAGAAAAGCTGACTGGCTTAAGAAAAAAGAACTGATAGGTTCCCCATAAATACCCAGGTTTCCCTCAATCACACCACATGAGGTCCATCACTGAACAAGCCACAGTCATGAACAGTTTCCAATAACCTTTTCCTTAATAGCAACAAACAGCTAAAGATGCTTGAGAAACACCTCTAACATGAAAGACAGACAAGTACCAAAGCTAAAAAACAGGAAAAAAGAAAATCAGAGAAAACAGATAATATAGGGAAAAGACAATGTCAAATTAATTATAATTCCATTTCCCTCTCTTACTCTTGGAGGACATTAGACATAGCATACAATAAACAAAATCTTGAAGCTATATAAAAGGAAGAGAGAACAAAAAAACCTCTTAGAAATGAATTATATATTTTTGATTCTATTGTAGATGGAACTTTCTTGATTTCTTTCTCAGTTCATTGCTAGTGCATACAAATGCTATTGTTTTTAATTTTTAATTTTTATGGGTACATAGTAGGTGTAGAGATTTATAGGGTACATGAGATATTTTGATAGAGGCACAATAATCACATCAGGGTAAATGGGATATCCGTTACCTCAAGCACTTATCATTTCTGTGTGTTACAAATATTCCAATTATACTCTTCTAGTTATTTTCAAATGTACAATAAATTATTGCTGACTGTAATCACCCTGTTGTGCTATCAAATACTAGATTTTATTCATTCCATCTAACTATATTTTGGTGACCATTAACCATTCCTACTCCCTCCTCCCCCACTATTAATTTTTGTAGGTTGATTTTGTATCTGCCACTTCAGTGAATTTGCTTATTAGTTTTAACAGGTTTTTTTGGTGGAGTTTTTAAGAGTTTTTGATATATAATTTTAAGTCATCTGTAAACCAAAAATTTTATTTCTTCCTTTCTGATTTGGATGTATTTTTCTTGTGTACTCTGGCTAGGATGGACTTCCCATATTATACCAAATATAAGTGGTGAGAGTGGGTATCCCTGTCTTCCTAATCTTAGAGAAAAGGCTCTTTCAGCTTTTCCGTATTGAGCGTTGATGTTAGCTGTGGGCCTGTCATATACAGCCTTTAGTGTGTTAAGGTATGTTCCTTCTACACCTAATTTCTTGAGAGTTTTATCGTGAAAATATTTTGAATTTTGTCAAATGTATTTTCTGCATCTATTGAGATGATCATATGGTTTTTGTACTTTATTCTGTTAATGTGATTTATCAATTTGTATATGTTGAACCATCCTTGCATTCCAGGGATAAATCCTCTTTGATCATGCTGTATAGTCCCTTTTTTTCTCCCATTCATGCTGTCAGAAATTTATTAGAAAGCAAATGAAGTGTGATAATAGTTTTTAAGTGAATTTGACAGGTAATGAAGAAAAAAGGTAAAGTCATCTAGTTAATGAATTAAACACTTAGAAATTATAAAATCATTTCAGAGCTCAAAGGGACTTTAGAAATTAATGGAGCCAACCTTCCCATTTTCCCATTGAAAAAAACCTAAAGACCAGAGAAGTAAATTTATTTTGTTAAGGTCACACAATAATATTTTGAGCTTCCTGTACACTAAGAGGTAGTGACAATGAAGAAGAAACCAACCATAGAGAAAAGAGTCTCTTCAGATATATTTGTTGTACCCAGCACGCATGATTTTAATATGCAGTTGAATTCAGCTTGCTAGTATTTTGTTGAGGACTTTGGCATCTATATCCATCAGGAATTTTTTATCTTGTATTTTCTGTAATTTTCTTTTCTTGTACTGTCCTTGTCTAGCTTTAGCGTCAGGGTAATGCTGGCTTCATAAAATGAGTTTGGAAGTATTCCCTCTTCTTCAGTTTTTTGGAA
>NW_026656331.1:0-5909 GCF_009828535.3 Hylobates moloch
TTTCTTTTTCTGCTTTAAAGTCTTTGTATGAAAATTCCAACATCTGAGTAATCTTAAGGGTAAAATTTTTTGAGTTTTACCTTTAAGAAAGAGTAATAGAATGGCTATTATTAAAAAGACAAAACAATAACAGATGTTGGTGAGTATGTGAAGAACAGAAAACTCTTATGTACTGTTGATGGGAATGTGAATTAGTACAGCCATCATAAAAAAAAAAAAAAACTAAACTAAACTAAAAACAGAACTATCCTATATAATCATACAATCCAGCAGTCTCACTACTGGGTATTTATCTAAAGAAAAGGAAATCAGTATATCAAAGGGATACTTTTACCACATTTTTTTTCTTTTCTTTTCTTTTTCTTTTTCTTTTTTTTCCTTTTGAGATAGAGTCTCGCTCTGTTGCCCAGATTGGAATGCAATGGCACAACCTTGGCTCACTGCAACATCCACCTCCCAGGTTCAAGTGATTCTCCCACCTCAGCCTCCTGAGTAGCTGGGATTATAGGCATGCACCACCATGCCCGGCTAATTTTGTATTTTTAGTAGAGATGGGGTGCATGTTGGTCAGGCTGGTCTCAAACTCCTGACCTCAGGTGATCCACCGGCCTTGGCCTCCCAAAGTGCTGGGATTACAGGCATGAGCCACCGTGGCTGGCCCACCACATATTTATTGCAGCACTATTCATAATAGCAAAGATATGGAATTAATGTAAGTGACCAGCAACAGATGAATAGTTGAAGAAAATATGTTATATACATCCAACTGAATGTTATTTAGCCTAAGAAGAATGAAATCCTGTCATTCGCAGCAACATGGGTAGAAATGGAGGTCATTATGTCCAGTGAAATAAGCCAGGAACAGAAAAATGAATAGCACATGTTCTCACTCAAATGTGGGAGCTAAAAAAGTTAATCTCATGGAGGTAGAGAATTGAATAAAAGTTACCAGAGTGTGGGAATGGTATGGTGTGGAGGATAAAAAGAGGGTGGTTAATGATTATAAACATACAGTTAGAAAGAAAGAATAAGGGCCAGGTGTGGTGGCTCATGCCTGTAATCCCAGCACTTTGGGAGGCTGAGGCAGGCGGATCACCTGAGGTCAGGAGTTCGAGACCAGCCTGGCCAACATGGTGAAACCCTGTCTCTAATAAAAATACAAAAATTAGCTGGGCATGGTGGCAGGTGCCTGTAGTCCCAGCTACCCAGGAGGCTGAGGCAGGAGAATGGCTTGAACCTGGGAGTGGGAGACTGCAGTGAGCTGAGATGGTGCCACTGTACTCCAGCCTGGGTGACAGAGCAAGACTCCATCCAAAAAAAAAAAAAAAAAAAAAAAAGAAGAAAAAAGTCATATGTTCAATAGCAGAGTGACTGTAATAGACATTCATTCTATACTTCAAAATAACTAGAAGAATTTGAAATGTCCACAACATGTAGAAATGATAAATACTTCAGGTGAAGAATACCCTAATATCCTGACTTGATCATTGTACATTCCATGCATATAACGAAAACCACCTTTACCCTATAAATATGAATACTTATTTTGTGTCAATAAAAATTGAAAAAAAGAACTAGTAACATTTTTATGGTTTCTCATACACAATTATTTTTTATTCTGTCCTCCTTATTGTGAATACAATATAAAATCTGCATTCAGTTGTATTCTTCTTATGAATGCTGATGTTTTTAATAGGCAATAATTTGGTTAGATTCAAATTGCAAACTTTGTTTTACATCTCATAAGTGGCAGCTCAAATTTCAGTTTAGTTAATTAGTACACCTTGAAAGTTACTTTGAGTCTGCACCATACAAGCATGGTTCACGAACCAGCCAAGGGTAGGGCTTGTACTAAGAATTTGTGGCACCTCATCTGTGGCTGTCTCTTTCCAGGATTCTCCCTTTAGTTTTCAGAAGTACAGTTGTCTTAAAATATGTCTGCATTTTTCAGGCCAGAAAATCAATGGATTTTTCTATAAGAGTTCTCACCACAATCTCATATTGAAAATGTTGGCCTACCTTCAAACTAAAAGCCAAGTAAAAACACATAACTCACACAGTAACATTTTTTTAAGTGTCAATTCAGCTCTAGAATCTACTTGCATTTGATCACCCTCCATTGTCAATGATTTTTTTTTTTTTTTTTTTTTTTGAGACACAGTCTTGCTCTTGTCCCTCAGGCTGGAGTGCAATGTTGTGATCTCGGCTCACTGCAACCTCCACATCCTGAGTTCAAGCTCTTCTCCTGCCTCAGCCTCCTGAGTAGCTGGGATTACAGGTGCCCACCACCATACCTGGCTAATTTTTGTATCTTTAGTAGAGACGGGGTTTGACCAGGTTGGCCAGGCTGGTCTCAAACTCCTGACCTCAGGTGATCCGCCTGCCTCGGCCTCCCAAAGTGCTGGGATTACAGGTGTGAGCCACCGTGCACAGCCTGTTAACGATGTTTTCCTAGTTTGTCTGGAGGTTTTAGCTGCTATGTACAGGAGGGTTGGGTCCAGTAGGAGCTGCTTGGCTATAGGAGTGATAACTCTTGTCCTCATTTTTTATTCTTTCTTCTTGCATAACTCTGTGCAGGGAGGTAGAAGAGAAGCCAGCACCAGGGCTAGGATTGGCCTGGGTCTCCGGCTCCCCAGTGGAATATATGTGTCCTCAATTTTAGGCAATACTAACATATATTTACATATAAGATTTCATAATTTGCATAGTTTATATATATACATGTGGAAGAGAAGTTCTAAATTGTATCTTACAACACCTCTTTATAAGTTTGTATCCCTAAAACTTTGCCTTCTGCTCAAACTGGGATTCATAGAAGGGTTACAACTTGAACATGCTCAAATGCTCATGAAATAGCAAGGTTCAAATCACTCATGTCCTTGCTCTCATATTTTATTTCTGTTACATACAATTTTATTTCTGTACATACATAGGCCAGATGTGGTGGGTCACACTTATAATCCCAGCACTTTGGGAGGCTGAGGAAGGAGGATCACTTGAGTTGAGGAGTTCAAGACCAGCTTAGACAACATAGTGAAACCCCATCTCTACAAAAAAATCAAAACATTAGCTGGGCATGGTGGCATGCACCTGTGGTCCCAGCTACTCTGGAGGCTGAGGTGGGAGTGTCACTTGACCTGAGGCCAGGTAGGTCTCAGTGGTCAAGGCTACAGTGAGCGGTGACTGTGTCACTGCACTCCAGCCAAGGCAACAAAGTGAAACTCTGTCTCAAAAAAAAAAAAAAAAAGGTCATAAATGGTTCACTTTATTGAAATTACATAATGTTGCCACATTATATAATTACCAAATTTTACTTAAGCTCTGCAGAGGTGTTAAGAGCCAATGTATTCTCCATATATTCAGAAACAATAGCCTGGTTTAATTTATATCTGTTGTAGAGCCATCAACGAAAATTTAAAAATGTGTTTATAGTATCCAAGGAGAATGTAAAAGCTGTATATAATCGTTACATTGCCATTTCATTCTTTGTTAGAAATGTCATATGCTTGCTATTGTCAGATAAAGCAGACTGTCAAGTTGTTTATGAGGAAAAGTGTAATATGTGTGTCAGTTCCCATGGTGATTCATTGAATAGCACAAATTAAAGCACATGTATGTCTTAATTAAATATTTTAAATAGATTAATTCAAGGTAAGTAAACCAAATACATTTTTGCTAAATTTACTACCATGAGTATGTTATGAGAAAAAACAAGTCATCGCTATTATTTTCAGAATACTAGTTTAGACCCCAGCATGCTTACGGGGCACTTAATATTCTATGAACAATTCTTAGATGATATAGTGAGACAACCCTCTAAAATTAAACATGAAAAAAATAAGATTCCCTTACCTCTGACTACTAAACCAAGAAATAGACATTTAACAGCAGAATTTGGTAAATTCTAAAACCGTAAGCTTTTATAATAAGCTATAATGAAAGCTCATGGATTTCTTCTAATATACTTATCAGAGTATAGATGAAGGCAAAGTTGACTATAGAAGCAAGAAAAACCTAGGCCACATTTTCATATTAATACTCACAAGGTAAAAATGAAAGACATCTAGAGGAGAGAAGATACCCCAAAGGAAAAGGAGGAGTCTAGAACACCGTCAGCACAATCAGAAATGCAAGGGAGCTATACTGTTATCAACTGGATTTTTACATAACTGGACAATAAACAACTAAAACAAACAGCATGATAACTGATGTCTAAATGCTCACCATATTTCAGGCCTCATGTGCATTATCTCTTTCAATATTGCAGCAATCCTCTTAAGTATTTTTGTTTTTGTAACAGTTTAATAGCTCAGTGTAAATTAATAAATTAGATGTCCTGCTGTCTGCTCTTATATTGTATGCATCTTTTAGTTCAGATTATATTAGTTGGATTAGGCTCTTAAAGAAAGATTCTTTCTGCACATTGAACAGCAAGCTTGAACTTTCTAAAGAACTTTTATATTAGTGAATGTGACCAACTAGTTGAGATAATATTTAGTGTTGTTATTTAAATTCACCATCCCCTCCTTTGCTCCTGAGCTCAATGACATTCAAGCTCATTTAAAAAATACTTTAAAAGACACATAAAGTCTAAAATAGCATATTACTGAAATGCATAATAAGCAAACCTTGAAATATGAATATAATAAAATATGACTTGGCCATTCACAGAATAAGCTAAATGGTGAGTTACGGAGCACAAGTAATGGCAGAGTCATCAGAAGAATTGTGCAGGACGGGCAATTTGAAGTTAAGTGGAGTACAGAGAAGATCACACTGTGGGAAGAGAGAACATGACAAGAGGGGAAAACATGAGACAAAGCTGAATATTTTCTGGGGAGTAAACAGAAGGAGAAGATGATGATATATAAAGGGGCGCAGTCTAAATGGTTCATAATGAGAGACAGAGAAAAAAATGTTGAACAGAAAAAGGGCCAGATCCTGGACACTGTGTTCAGATAAAAGAGCTACTTTCTCTAGAAAAAAATTTTTTTAAAAAATTTTGGAAAAATTTAAGATTAAATTTTCTCACAAGGAAGGAAGAATTTTCTAATTAATGGAATATATAAGCCCAAATACAAGTATTCATGTAACAATAAGAAAGCTTACTTGCATTGTAGTAGGGATCCTTCTGGAAGGAGAAATACAAACTACTGCGGATGCTGCTAGATAATTTTTAAATCAATCACTGTGGGATAATAATAATTAAACTTTCATATTTTATATGTGCATATGTATTTATATAATCTAAGATATCTTACTGTACATCATGAATATAAACAATTTTACTTGTCAATTAAATTTTTTTAAAAAGTAATTGATTTGTCCTCGGTCACATATTTATCCACGATTTATATATAGAGCTTTTGACCTCTGTCTTCTTTCCATTCTTTTATAAAGCAGTTGCAGTTTTATGCTCAGAGGTCCTTCACTAGGATGTTAAAGTAACTGGTACCTACCATGATTGAGTTCTTAATTTTTATTTATATCTTGTCAAATGGCTATCATTTTAAAATAATATATATATATAAAATTTGTAGGAGAAATTATTTTTAATCCTTTTCATATCTAAGACATTTTCTGGCCAGGCACGGTGGCTCACGCCTGTAATCCTAGCACGTTGGGAGGCCAAGGCAGGCGGATTGCCTGAGCTCAAGAGGTCAGGACCAGCCTGGACAATACGGTGAAACCCCGTCTCTACTAAAATACAAAAATTAGCCGGGCATGGTGGTGGGTGCCTGTAGTCCCAGCTACTCAGGAGGCTGAGGCAGAAGAATCGCTTGAACCCAGGAGACAGAGGTGCAGTGAGCTGAGATCATGCTACTGCACTCCAACCTGGGTGACAGAGCAAGCCTCCTCCTCAAAAAAAAAAAAAAAAAAAAATTCTGTGTTCTTCATACAAGGAAGTT
>NW_026656332.1:0-5908 GCF_009828535.3 Hylobates moloch
TCTGAAATTGTGGCAATAATCAATAGCTTACCAACCAAAAAGAGTCCAGGACCTGATGGATTCACAGCCGAATTCTACCAGAGATACAAGGAGGAACTGGTACCATTCCTTCTGAAACTATTCCAATCCATAGAAAAAGAGGGAATCCTCCCTAACACATTTTATGAGGCCAGCATCGTCCTGATACCAAAGCCTGGCAGAGACATAACCAAAAAAGAGAATTTCAGACCAACATCCTGATGAACATTGACACAGAAATCCTCAATAAAATGCTGGCAAACCAAATCCAGCAGCACATCAAAAAGCTTATACACCATGATCAAGTGGGCTTCATCCCTGGGATGCAAGGCTGGTTCAACCTACGCAAATCAATAAATGTAATCCAGCATATAAACAGAACCAAAGACAAAAACCATGTGATTATCTCAATAGATGCAGAAAAGGCCTTTGACAAAATTCAACATCTCTTCATGCTAAAAACTCTCAATAAATTAGGTATTGATGGGACGTATCTCAAAATAATAAGAGCTATCTATGACAAACCCACAGCCAATATCGTACTGAATGGGCAAAAACTGGAAGCATTCCCTTTGAAAACTGGCACAAGACAGGGATGCCCTCTCTCACCACTCCTATTCAACATAGTGCTGGAAGTTCTGGCCAGGGCAATCAGGAAGGAGAAGGAAATAAAGGGTATTCAATTAGGAAAAGAGGAAGTCAAATTGTCCCTGTTTGCAGATGACATGATTGTATATCTAGAAAACCCCATTGTCTCAGCCCAAAATCTCCTTAAGCTGATTAGCAACTTCAGCAAAGTCTCAGGATACAAAATCAATGTACAAAAACAACAAGCATTCTTGTACATCAATCACAGACAAACAGAGAGCCAAATCATGAGGGAAATCCCATTCACAATTGCTTCAAAGAGAATAAAATACCTAGGAATCCAACTTACAAGGGATGTGAAGGACCTCTTCAAGGAGAACTACAAACCACTGCTCAATGAAATCAAAGAGGATACAAACAAATGGAAGAACATTCCATACTCATGGGTTGGAAGAATCAATATCGTGAAAATGGCCATACTGCCCAAGGTAATTTATAGATTCAATGCCATCCCCATCAAGCTACCAATGACTTTCTTCACAGAATTGGAAAAAACTACTTTAAAGTTCATATGGAACCAAAAAAGAGCCCGCATCGCCAAGTCAATCCTAAGCCAAAAGAACAAAGCTGGAGGCATCACGCTACCTGATTCAATCTATACTACAAGGCTACAGTAACCAAAACAGCATGTACTGGTACCACAACAGAGACATAGATCAATGGAACAGAACAGAGCCCTCAGAAATAGTGCCGCGTATCTACAACTATCTGATCTTTGACAAACCTGACAAAAACAAGAAATGGGGAAAGGATTCCCTATTTAATAAATGGTGCTGGGAAAACTGGCTAGCCATATGTAGAAAGCTGAAACTGGATCCCTTCCTTACACCTTATACAAAAATTAATTCAAGATGGATTAAAGACTTACATGTTAGACCTAAAACCATAAAAACCCTAGAAGAAAACCTAGGCAATACCATTCAGGACATAGGCGTGGGCAAGGACTTCATGTCTAAAACACCAAAAGCAATGGCAACAAAAGCCAAAATTGACAAATGGGATCTCATTAAACTAAAGAGCTTCTGCACAGCAAAAGAAACTACCATCAGAGTGAACTGGCAACCTACAGAATGGGAGAAAATTTTTGCAACCTACTCATCTGACAAAAGGCTAATATCCAGAATCTACAATGAACTCAAACAAATTTACAAGAAAAAAAACAAACAACCCCATCAAAAAGTGGGCGAAGGACATGAACAGATAATTCTCAAAAGAAGACATTTATGCAGCGAAAAACACATGAAAAAATGCTCATCATCACTGGCCATCAGAGAAATGCAAATCAAAACCACAATGAGATACCATCTCACACCAGTTAGAATGGCCATCATTAAAAAGTCAGAAAACAACAGGTGCTGGAGAGGATGTGGAGAAATAGGAACACTTTTACACTGTTGGTGGGACTGTAAACTAGTTCAACCATTGTGGAAGTCAGTGTGGCGATTCCTCAGGGATCTAGAGCTAAAAATACCATTTGACCCAGCCATCCCATTACTGGGTATACACCCAAAGGACTATAAATCATTCTGCTATAAAGACACATGCACACGTATGTTTATTGCAGCACTATTCACAATAGCAAAGACTTGGAACCAACCCAAATGTCCAACAACAATAGACTGGATTAAGAAAATGTGGCACATATACACCATGGAATACTATGCAGCCATAAAAAATGATGAGTTCATGTCCTTTGTGGGGACATGGATGAAACTGGAAAACATCATTCTCAGTAAACTATCACAAGGACAAAAAACCAAACACCGTATGTTCTCACTTGTAGGTGGGAATTGAACAATGAGAACTCATGGACACAGGAAGGGGAACATCACACTCCAGGGACTGTTGTGGGGTGGGGGGGGGGGGAGGGACAGCATTAGGAGATATACCTAATGCTAAATGACGAGTTAATGGGTGCAACAAAACAACATGGCACATGGATACATATGTAACAAGCCTGCACATTGCGCACATGTACCCTAAAACCTAAAGTATAATAAAAAAATAAATAAATAAAATTCAAAAAAAAAGAAAGAAATATTCACTTTCAAATCCTTATCAGAGTAGAATAAATTTGGCTAGCCTCGAAGCCATTCATTCATTTTAAGATGTCTGTGCATAACTTTGCTCTGTTTCTTTTTGTGTAACTTTGAAGTTCCAAGGGCAATCTAATCTCTCTTATTTTTCTGTCCAAAGCCATCTCTCTATAGGGCCTAAATAGTGATATTTCTTACATGTTAGTGTAAACTTTCACTTCATTCATTTCTGCCATAGTATTTAAGAACCGATTATGATATTCTGTCATACATGTCTACTTATATTCTCAGGAAACTCAGTGTTTACTTTCCACTCTCTTCAAAAATCTACATGTAAAACTCAGAGCAGTAGGCCTGTTGTTAGAGAGCTGCATGGGCTCTCATGTTTTATGTGTTTGTTAATCAAGTGATAATCTGATACCACTATATTGTTATTTGTGATCCACCAATCACACTTTCCCCCAGGTTCTCCTCAATGAATTTAAGTGATACCTACATATCCTGATGTAATTTCCTCCTCCTATAATTTGAGTTGCAGATTAAAGACAATTCCTCACTCAAGTTCTCTAGATTAATACAATATTGTTGTTGAAATGACTAAGTATAGATTTCAGATAATTGGGCTAGACTTCACTGTTTCTGTCAAAGTAGATAAGAAAGACTACAACTGGGCTACAAGTATCTCCTGGGAGTTCCTCCCATGGGGTGTGTGTGTCAGAAAGGGACCCATGGGATAGTCTAGTGTCCCTGTTGAAAAGAGAACTGTTGATCCCCAAGCCCACGCTCTGCAATAGAACTGCTAGACTATTTCATGGGGCATGAAATTGCCTTCAGAAAAACCAATACAGGGGTCACATCAAGGTCAAATTGGGCACAGAAGGGTAGGAATTTTGCTATATTCAGAATTTCTTTACTTAGAGAAGGTAGAGGAAATAGAGTAAGAATAGGAGAATATATTTTTGGAATGCAATGATAGTAAATATCCTAAACAAAATATAAGTAAATAAAATCCAGTGGCATATACATATGATCATAACCATATCAATTGTTTTCAGAAATACAAGACTGAGCTAATATTTGAATATTAATCAACTTTTTTTTTAATTATACTTTAGGTTTTAGGGTACATGTGCACAATGTGCAGGTTTGTTACATATGTATCCATGTGCCATGTTGATTTCCTGCACCCATTAACTCGTCATTTAGCATTAGGTATATCTCCTAATGCTGTCCCTCCCCCCTCCCCGCACCCCACAACAGTCCCCAGAGTGTGATGTTCCCCTTCCTGTGTCCATGAGTTCTCATTGTTCAATTCCCACCTATAAGTGAGAACATGCGGTGTTTGGTTTTTTGTCCTTGCGATAGTTTACTGAGAATGATGGTTTCCAGTTTCATCCATGTCCCTGCAGCCATAATCAACTTTTAAAATAACACATTTTGGGAAGCAGAGGCAGGTGGATCACTTGAGGTCAGGAGTTCACGATCAGCTGGCCAACGTGGTGAAACCCTGTCTCTATTAAAAATACAAAAATTAGCTGGGCATGGTGGTGTGCTCCCGTAGTCCCAACTACTCAGGAGGTTGAGGCAAGAGAATCTCTTAAACCTGGGAGGTGGAGATTGCAGTGAGCTGAGATTGTACCACTGCACTCCAACCTGGGTGACGGAGCAAGACTCTGTCTCAAAAAACATAGAATAAAATAACATTTACTGGAAAAGGTAGAATAATTATAACATTATTTCAGCTTATAAAGAAAAAGCATTTTGTAAATTTCAGTACATTTTCAGTTTTCTATCTCTCAGAAAATAAGGAATAGAACAAGCCCTGTTGCTATCATGAAATGAATCTACAAAAAAGACAGAAAGCATTGTAATTAATTGTGAAATATTGAGAGTTCTCCTTTCTATCCAAAGAATATAAAAAGATATACACTACACCATTCTATTAGACATTGTCCTGGAGGGTCTACCCCTGGACAAGGGCCAAAAAAAAGCAAGATTTAAAATACTCTTATAAAGCGAAGAAAACTATTACTATTTTTTACGAGTCACGACTGCACATGTACAATTTTCTGTCACACCAAAAAAAAAAAAAAAAATACAAAAAGTATTAGAATTAGCAAGCTTAACAAGCTAGGACCAGAACTCCGCTTAATTTGCCCGAATCTAGAGCACTTACGTCACAGAGAGTCCCATGCTGGTAAACCCTTCAGTCCCAGGCAAATCAGGGTAAACGGCACCACCATCACAGAGACACTTGATGCTTTCTGAATCCCAGTGGACTCCTTTTTCTACCCACCTGCTTTGGTCTAGCTCTGCATTTTGGAACACATTGTGCCAAACACCCTTTCCCTAGTGAGTTTAATAGAACTGGAAGACACAGGTGGAATAGGTTGTAGCCAGAAAGATGCTTGTTACTCTTTTTTTTTTTTTTTTTTTTGAGACGGAGTCTCGCTCTGTCACCCAGGCTGGAGTGCAGTGGCAAGATTTCGGCTCACTGCAAGCTCCGCCTCCCGGGTTCACGCCATTCTCCTGCCTCAGCCTCTCCGAGTAGCTGGGACTGCAGGCGCCCGCCACCATGCCCGGCTAATTTTTTGTATTTTTAGTAGAGACGCGGTTTCACCGTGGTCTCGATCTCCTGACCTCGTGATCCGCCCGCGTCGGCATCCCAAAGTGCTGGGATTACAAGCGTGAGCCACCGTTACTCTTGAATCAGACTTCTGTGGGTAAATAGGCTTGGTGCCGGGCACAGATTCAATGCGTCACTGTGAACATATCAGCATCACGCGACTGCCCACAGACATTTCCCAGTCTACATACAGTCAACCATGAGGCTGGAAAGAGAGAACTATCTGCCTCCTGGATCACCAGGAACTATCACATGACCAGATGATGGTCAGAGCAGGAATGATGCTGATGATGAGACTGCCTTCCTTTTATCTGAAACAAAGTTTTTATGACTAATTCTCAATTAAAAAACAGATTAAAATCATGCTGCTATAAAGACACATGCACACGTATGTTTATTGCGGCACTATTCACAATAGCAAAGACTTGGAACCAACCCAAATGTCCAACAACAATAGACTGGATTAAGAAAATGTGGCACATATACACCATGGAATACTATGCAGCCATAAAAAATGATGAGTTCGTGTCCTTTGTAGGGACATGGATGAAACTGGAAAACATCATTCTCAGTAAACTAT
>NW_026656333.1:0-396 GCF_009828535.3 Hylobates moloch
TTGCCCACGCCTATGTCCTGAATTCATGTCCTTTGTAGGGACATGGATGAAACTGGAAAACATCATTCTCAGTAAACTGTCGCAAGGACAAAAAACCAAACACCGCATGTTCTCACTCATAGGTGGGAATTGAACAATGAGAACACATGGACACAGGAAGGGGAACATCACATTCTGGGGACTGTTGTGGGGTGGGGGGAGGGGGGAGGGACAGCATTAGGAGATATACCTAAGGCTAAATGACGAGTTAATGGGTGCAGGAAAACAACCTGGCACATGGATACATATGTAACAAACCTGCACATTGTGCACATGTACCCTAAAACCTAAAGTATAATAATAATAAAAAAATAGGGAATCATCAAAAAAAAAAAAAAAAAAAAAGAAAGAAGGGAA
>NW_026656333.1:496-5110 GCF_009828535.3 Hylobates moloch
TAAAAAAATAGGGAATCATCAAAAAAAAAAAAAAAGAAAAAAGAAAGAAGGGAAAGGAGGTGTGTTAGCCTGCCTCCCAAGATGGCATAGAGGTCTCAGACACTGTGGAAAAAAGAAGGATGTAATGATTTGCATTAATTATTGGAAACAATTTGATCTTGATGTAGGTCTGAAGTGAGTCCCATATATAACTTCGTAATATTTCTTGATCACCAAAGGTCAGAAGCTCTATTTTATTTCTGCAGCACTGTTCATGGACCATCTGCCTCAATTAACTCAAGTTATTTCCTATTCTCCAGTAATGAAAACCATTATCCACTTTCATCTCCTCTAGGACATTTACTCTATTGTCAGAAGACAGATAACAATGAATCTGACTGCCACTTTTTAATGACTTCCTCATCTGCTAGAAATATTACCTGGGAAATATCTGCATGGAGACCTCACAATTTTATTCATCAATCAGCAAATATATACTGTCTACTATGTATCAAATATTAAGTTTAGAATATTTTAAGTATATATTATATCTACTATGTATCAAATATTAAGTTTAGAGTAATAAATAAGATAGATATGGTTCCTTCAGCATGGAGATTAGAACTTGGGACATAGACAGATATTCAGCCATTGCACAGTTAATTAACTATTAATGTTTACAATTTTGCAAAGTGAAACAAAAGAAGAAGCACAGGGTGTTTTTATGCTGTATAATAGGGTTCCAGCCTAGTTTGGTGTGGTCAGAAAAGGCTTCCGAGAGAAATTAACATTTAAGCAGAGGCTTCAAGAATAAGTATGCCATAGTCATGGGTTGTGAAGACTCTTCTAGACAGAAAGAATTGCAAATGCAAAGGCCTGTGAAATGGGATGCCTTGAGGAACTGGGATTGGCTGTAGCATGAGGGAGAAGGGCTTAGTGTGAGAGGCAACTGGAGAATTCCATAGAAACTGTCACAGAGCCTTGAAGATTTGCTTGGGGACTTGACTTTATTTCAAAAGTAGAGTGTGAAATGATCGGATACGAATTTTTAAAAGATTCCTTTGGCTGCAGTGTGATGAGTGGAAAGGACGCTGGTAGTGGTGGAGTTGGAGAGAAATAGAACCACTTTGTCTATGAAACAACAGTTGGTGCATCCCAGTGCATGGCATTTGATTTCCATGCAATACTGTATGCTTCATTCTAGGACACATGTTATGTTACAGAAAGCTAGCAGGTGCATGGCTTTGATGGTGGTTTAGGACCGATTCTTGGCAAAGTGGCAAAATTAGGGAAATAAGTTTTTGGTGATGCCCATCTTTTCATTGGTGCACTTTTCCTTCCATAAAGTGTGACCTTTCTCAGGTAGACACTATCTGTCCCTTCATCAAAATGATCATCAACTACTCCTTCTTAAGGGATCAGCGTATTTTCATTAACCTCCTACCCTATGCCAGACTGTGTTAATGAGCTTAAGAAACCACCCCTTACTGGGATGCTTCTGTGCTTAAAGGCAGGGAAAGCCTTCAAATGTAAAAACAAAGAAATGAGTAAAATGCTAGACAGTGGGGGTTTGCTATTTTTGCAGTGGCAGGAAAAACCTCATACCCCTCCCAATTTCTACTTTGTGAGTGGCAATCAATTTTGCCTATAAATGAGTGATCTTTGATACATCTGCAGTATTTTATGTTTATACAATTGCCTCATGTATGCACCAAGTGGATAAAAATAAAATGAAGTTTTAGTGTGTTTTAGGCAATTATCTTCTGATCAATGTAAAAAAGCACTGGGGAATGCCGTATGTTGTATTGCTATTTACATATATTAATAAATGAATAAAAACATTCATAAATAACCTAATGTGTGTCAGATTCTGTGCTGAGTTTTCACTTATCTCATTTAAAGATTTCATTCTTAAAAGAGTCTCATTCTTAAAATAGACTCTACACATACTCTCTTAGAAATAGAATTCAGTCAGGAATTCTGGCATTGTTTTCTTTTTTCCCTTCTCACTTCTGAGTGTATTTCTTTTAGGAACTTTATACATTTTTAGCTATAATACTTTGGCCTCAGTTTACCAACAGTGATATTGGAAAGGTGAAGAAAGCAGATCCTCAAAGTCTCAACTGACCCATTAAAATCAATTCACCAAGAGGCCAAAGTACTATGTTCTTGATCACTTAGAGTGACACCAAAACTTTAATTATGGATTTGTATTTTTCACATATATTAAGTTGATTGAGTGTAGGTGTAAAGCTAAATTAACTAGATCATCAGCATGAGGGCATGCGTGTAGGGTAGAATGATGGAGTGTAAACCATATAACACATAATCTAAGGCCTTTGGCAGAAGTGTGTATATATATATATATATTTACTTTTTGTGTATGGGAATGCATTTTGTCTGAGGGAGCCACAGTGCTTCATATAAGAGCAAAAGCAACCACACACAATTTTTCTTTTGTCATGAAGATCAATACAAGATGGATAGAAATACTTACCAGATTTCTTTTTTTCCTCCTTGCTCCAATTCTATTTGTCTAAGCTACAGGAAAGAGAAAATGCCATCAAAGCCATGTGCAAATGACCACAAGAACAGAGCTGCCCAAGCCCCAATGCCACCATCCCCGTGGATCTCCCATACCTTTTTGATGGCTATGGGGCTAAAGGGCAAAAAAGAAATGAAGCATTTTTGGTTTGAAGGTTTTTCCTGGTGATGGAATTCAAAGAAGTTAAAGCAGCTCTAGTTTTTGAATCTCATTTTGCCTGATGCCGAATTCAAACCTCAAACTAAATTTTCTCCTGAATCTTACTTAGATAGAGAATGTGGAGAGGATAAATCATCAGAGAAATTGGGGAGAGCCGATAGAAGTTGAAAAGAAGGTGGGCTGTCGGCTTCCCTGTAGCGGATACGTGAAGTTGCTTGTGGAGATCAAGATGCTTCATGGACATTATACAATTCATCCTTTTGGTCCTGTTGGGAAAGAAACTCTCAGCTATTTCCACTCATCACTTCTTCAAAAATCATGAGATTTTCTGAAAATAGTTGAAAAGAACATTGTGTCTTTTTCTTTTTCTCAACATCTTTGTCCTTATTTAAAATATAATAGTGAAACACAAAAATAAAAAATGATAGCAAGGGCAGCAAAAAAGTGCTTTTGATCTTGTAATGGAATGAATATCTAAACTCTTTCTAATTCTACCCTTACTAAATATGCTTCTTTGGGTATTAAAACCCCTGAAAAAAGCATTGTAAAAATAGCCTGTTGACATCTGTTGTTTTATATATAGACAGAGCCTAAAATATTTCATTCATTAATTCAATAAATTAGCTCTTTATTGAGGAGCTACTATATGCTGGGAACTCTGTGGGTAGGGACTTTGCTCCTCACTGTATTCCTGGTGTGTCACTTAGGACTTGGCACATAGTTGGCACTTAACTAACTTAAAAAATTTCCTCTTGATTGTTTAAAGGCTTCTTTGGCAATAAAATACAAATAATATGGAAACTTAAGTGGTTAAAAAAATTTACCATTTTAACCATGTTAGTACACAATTTGGTGGCATTAAGTACATTCATATTGTCTTGCAACCATCACCACTATCCCTCTCCGGAACTTTTTCATCATCCCAAACTGAAACTCCGTACCCATTAACTCCCCATTTCCCTCTGCCCCCTGCCACTGGCAATCACCATTCTAGTTCTGTTTCTATGGATTTGCTTCTTCTAAGTACTTCATAAAAGTGGAATCATATAATATTTGTGTTTCTGTGTCTGGCTTCTTTCATTTAGCACAATGTTCTCAAGGTTCATGCATTTTGTAGCACATATTAGAACTCCACTGCTTTTTATAAATCAATAATAATCAATTGCATGGATATACCATATTTTGTTTATCTGTTAATCTGTTGGTGGACACTTGGGTCGTTTCTATATCTTGGCTATTGTAAATGCTGTTGCTATAAACGTGGGTGAACAAAGATGTGTTCAAGTCCCTGTTTTCTATTCTTTTGCATAGTATATACTACTTAAAAGTGGAATTATTGGATCATATGGTAAATCTATGCTTAACTTTTTGAGGAACCACCTACTGTTTTTCACAGCAGCTGCACTGTTTTACATTCCCATTGGCAATATACAAGGGTTCTAAGTTTTTCACATGCTCAACCCTTATTTTCCATTTTTTTGGTAATAGCTATTCTAATGGGTATGAAATGGTATTTCATTGTGGTTTTGAATTGCATTACCTAATTGCTAGTGATGTTGAACATCTTTTCATGTTCTTATTGGCCATTTATGTATCTTCTTGGAGAAATGTCTATTCAAGTTCTTTGCTCATATTTAGATTGGGTTGTTTGAGCCTGGTATGGTAGCTCACTCCTATAATCCCAGTGTTGGGGGAGAACCACTGGTATCAAGCGATCCTCCTACCTTGGCCTCCCCAACCACTGGGCAACATGATGAGACCTTGCCTCTACAAAAAATAAAAATAAATTGGGTTGTTTGTTTTTTATTGTTGAGTTGCATGAGTTCTTTATATGTAGTCATGCACCACATAAGGATATTTCAATCAACGATGGATCACACATCAATGATGGTTCCACGAGGTTATAATGGAGCTGAAAATTTCCTTTTTTT
>NW_026656333.1:5210-5906 GCF_009828535.3 Hylobates moloch
TGTGATGTTCTCCTCCCTGTGTCCATGAGTTCTCATTGTTCAATTCCCACCCATGAGTGAGAACATGCGGTGTTTGGTTTTTTGTCCTTGCGATAGTTTACTGAGAATGATGTTTTCCAGTTTCATCCATGTCCCTACAAAGGACACGAACTCGTCATTTTTTATGGCTGCATAGTATTACATGGTGTATATGTGCCACATTTTCTTAATCCAGTCTATCGTTGTTGGACACTTGGCTTGGTTCCAACTCTTTGCTATTGTGAATAGTGCCGCAATAAACATACGTGTGCATGTGTCTTTATAGCAGCATGATTTATAGTCCTTTGGGTATATACCCAGTAATGGGATGGCTGGGTCAAATGGTATTTCTAGTTCTAGATCCCTGAGGAATCGCCACACTGACTTCCACAATGGTTGAACTAGTTGACAGTCCCACCAACAGTGTAAAAGTGTTCCTATTTCTCCACATCCTCTCCAGCACCTGTTGTTTCCTGATTTTTTAATGATGGCCATTCTAACTGGTGTGAGATGGTATCTCACTGTGGTTTTGATTTGCATTTCTCTGATGGCCAGTGATGATGAGCATTTCTTCATGTGTTTTTTGGCTGCATAAATGTCTTCTTTTGAGAAGTGTCTGTTCATGTCCTTTGCCCACTTTTTGATGGGGTTGTTTGTTTTTTTCTTGTAAATTTGTTT
>NW_026656334.1:0-5904 GCF_009828535.3 Hylobates moloch
TTTTTTTTGTATTTTTAGTAGAGACGGGGTTTCACCGTGTTAGCCAGAATGGTCTTGATCTCCTGACCTCGTGATCCGCCCGCCTCGGCCTCCCAAAGTGCTGGGATTACAGGCTTGAGCCACCGCGCCCGGCCGCCTGGCCAGATTTTTATGTTTATTTTTTATTTTTTGAGATAGGGTCTTGGTTGCCCAGGCTGGAGTGCGGTGGCACAGTCATGGCTTACTACAGCCTCTAACTCGTGGGCTCAAGTGAACCTCCAGCCCCAGCCTCCTGAGTAGCTGGGACTACGGCGCCACTACGCCCGGGTAGTGTTTTTTTGTTTTGTTTTGTTTTAGAGACAGAGTCTCACTCTGTCACCAGGCTGGAGTACAGTGGCATGATCTCAGCTCACTGCAACCTCCACCTCCCAGGTTCAAGTGATTCTCCTGTCTCAGCCTCCCAAGTAGCTGGGATTACAGGCACCCGCTACCATTCCTGGTTAGTTGTTGTATTTTTAGTATAGATGTGGTTTCACCATGTTGGCCAGGCTTGTCTCGAACCCCTGACCTGATGATGATCCACCCACCTCGGCCTCCCAAAGTGCTAGGATTACAGGCTTGAGCCACACGCCCAGCCTGCCTGGGTCATTTTTAAATGTTTTTGTAGAGATGGGGTCTCATGGTGTTGTCTAGGCTGGTCTTGACCTCCTGGGCTCAAGTGATCCTCCCACCTCAGCTTCCCAAGTACCTGGAACCACAGGCGTGCGCCACCACACCCAGCTAATTTTTGTATTTTTTTGGTAGAGGTGAGGTTTCACCATGTTGCCCAGGCTGGTCTTAAACTCCTGGACTCAAGCAGTCCTCCCACCTCTGCCTCCCAAAGTGTTGGGATTACAGGTGTGAGCCACTGCACCCAGCCTTTTTATTTATTTTTTCTTTATTTTTTTCCTTTTTTGTTTGATTTTTACTAAATTTTGTAACCTCCAGAACTCAAGATTTTTTTTTTTTTTAACATAGTTTCCATATACAACACTGATAGATTTTTGAATTGTTCTTCTTTGTCGTGGTTGTTCAAAGTAACCAATTGTTTGCCTCTGGCAAAAGCCAGAGCACCAAAGGTGATGAATTACATATAAGTCATCAGGAAGGTGGCTGATTGTGTTATTAGTACTGAATTTATTTATTAGTCTACTTTTTCTTTGTAGGGTGCAAAAATGCAGAGTAATAAAACTTTTAACTTGGAGAAGCAAAACCATACTCCAAGAAAGCATCATCAACATCACCACCAGCAGCAGCACCACCAGCAGCAACAGCAGCAGCCGCCACCACCGCCAATACCTGCAAATGGGCAACAGGCCAGCAGCCAAAGTGTGTATATGCTAGGTGATGGAGTAGAAATGGATTCCCTCTGGGAATGGTTTCTTGGTTTTTAGATTAGTTTCTCGGACTTATAAGGGAATAGGCCTCTATGGCACACCTTTGTTCTTTTTTCTCGTTACTTATGATGGAAAAGGCTGATTCTCCAAAACCAAGGAGCAAACATGTATGACAGCAGTTGAGTACAGGTTGCTCTGCTGTGTTGGCACATTCTACTGCTAAACAGATGTCTGCATGTTTTACCTCAGCTTGGTTCTTAGAGGTAGTCATCAGATGACTGGTAGTTAAAAAGAATATAGAAAAGTCTTTAAGGCTTAAATGGAGAAGTCTGGTACTGAGTACTGTACTTTTAGCCTTGAGCCTGTACCAGCTCATTGTAAAAAGTCTTTAAGTATATGTTCCTGTTTGAGTACCAATTGTGTGCCTCTAAGACTAGAACCAATCCCAACTTTCTTTATTTCCAGAGATTACTATAAAGAATTGCTCTTTCCTAACTCATTTCATTCTGTTGCCCCCAGCCTGAAAGAATGGGAACTATTAAGGTTATGAAAATTGGTGAGAGATTAGGAAAATGGAACAGTTACTTTGTTTTTATTTATTTATTTATTTATTTTGGTTTATTCTCATCTGAAGGTACGTTTTGAATGTTAAAATCTGATCCCTTGTAACATAGGGCTCCTTCCTTGAATTGCTTAATTTTCTCTTTGGCCGGTAGTGCCTATATTTTTCTTTCTCTTGCTTAGTCTAGCTTGGCTTCTGGCCTGTCGTAGAGCTGTTCAGATGTCCTCTGCATACTGCTTTCACATTCTAAGGCACAGTTTACTCATAAGTGGTTAGGTTGCCTTGGGAAATGGTGTTTGCATTCTCTACAACAATTAATGTTTCCTCATCTATCAGTGGTTATAGGTCTTTGAGGGTACGACTGCAATTCTGTTTCCCCAGTCTTCTAAGTGACTGTGTGTCTTCTCTCAGATGAAGGCTTGACTATTGACCTGAAGAATTTTAGAAAACCAGGAGAGAAGACCTTCACCCAACGAAGCCGTCTTTTTGTGGGAAATCTTCCTCCCGACATCACTGAGGAAGAAATGAGGAAACTATTTGAGAAATATGGAAAGGCAGGCGAAGTCTTCATTCATAAGGATAAAGGATTTGGCTTTATCCGCTTGGTGAGCAACTGTTGGCTTTTGAGGCATGTGCTCTAAAGGTGGGGAAGCTGGAGAATAATAGATATGCAAAAATAGGCAGTGGAAATAATTCTCAGATGATTTGTTCATTAAAAGCTTGATGAAACAGAACCACAAAAATGGCACATTTTAATTTTTCCTCATAAGTTTTGTTTCAAGGATAACAGGTTTTTTGCCTAGGATACTGGAGCTAAAGTATGCCCTTTGGAACTTTTTTTTTTTTGAGATGGAGTATCACTCTTGTGGCCCAGGCTGGCGTGCAGTGGCGTGGTCTTGGCTCACTGCAACCTCCACCTCCCGGGTTCAAGCGATTCTCCTGCCTCAGCCTCCTGAGTAGCTGGGATTACAGGCGACTGACACCACACCCGGCTAATTTTTGTATTTTTGGTAGAGACGGGGTTTCACTGTTTTGGCCAGGCTGGTCTCGAGCTCCTGACCTCAGGCGATCCACCCACCTTGGCCTCCGAAAATACTGGGATTACAGATGTGAGCCACCGCACCTGGCTGGAACTTTTTTGTTTTAATTAGGAAATTTCAAACATATAGAAGTAGACAGAATAATAATGAACCTGCATATATGCATTGTATAGCTTCAGTAATTAGCAAGTTGTGGTTAATTTTGTTTTATCTGTACCCTTCCCCTATTTGGTCCCCCCCATGATCAAGAGATGGGTATCTCACCATGTTGCCTTGGCTATACTTGAATTCCTGAGCTTAAGCAATTCTCTGTCCTCAGCCTCCTGAGTAGCTGGGACAATAGACAACGCACCATGGTGCCTGGTTTATTTGTATCTTTAAAAAATTATTTTAAATTGAATTAGCCAGGCATGGTGTACGTCTGTAGTCCTAACTGCTCAACTAGGCTAAGATGATAGGGTTGATTGAGCCTAGGAGTTTGAGGTTACAGTGAGCTATGCTCATGGCACTGCACTTCAGCCTGGGTGATAGAGTGAGACCCAGTCTCTTAAAAAAAAAAAAAACTAATGATGGTAAAACATACATAACATAAAATTTACTATCTTAACCATTTGTAAGTGTAGACATTATTTTAAAATCTGGTTCAATTTAGGGAAAGTATATGAGAGGAAAACACTTCTAGACATTATCTACCTCCATAAATGGAAGAGAATAATGTGACAGCAGGATCACTGGATGGGGTGGTCAGAACTGATTTTCATTCCAATCTGCCAAGTCATTTTCTCTGGGTATCAGGTTTCTCTTTAGTAATATGAAAGGGATCCCGTCAAGGTTCCTGGTTCCAAAGAGGCTTCTTGGAGGATATTCGTGATTCTGATACATACCTAGCAAAAATTAGACTGAGCATGGTGGCTCATGCCTGTAATCCCAGCACTTTGGGAGGCCAAGGTGGGCGGATCACTTGAGGTCAGGAGTTTGAGATCAGCCTGGCCAACATGGTTAAACCCCGTCTCTATTAAAACTACAAAAATTAGCTGGACATGGTGGTAAGGGCCTGTAATCCCACCTGCTCAGGAGGCTGAGGCAGGAGAATTGCCTGAACCTGGGAAGCGGAGGTTGCAGTGAGCTGAGATTGCTCCACTGCACTCCAGTCTGGGCGACACAGCAAGACTCCGTCTCGAAAAAAAAAAAAACTAAAATATTCTAGGTGGTTTTAGGGTGGTCTTTGTGTTTTTGTTTTTGTTTTTTTTGAGACGGAGTTTTGCTGTGTTGCGCATGCTGGAGTGCGGTGGCGTGATCTTGGCTCACTGCAACCTCTGCCTCCCGAGTTCAGGCAATTCTCCTGCCTCAGCCTGTGGAGTAGCTGGAACTACCAGTGCGTGCCCCTGCGCCTGGCTAATTTTTTGTATTTTAGTAGAGACGGGGTTTCACCCTATTGGCCAGGATGGTCTCAATCTCCTGACCTCGTTATCCACCCGCCTCGGCCTCCCAAAATTCTAGGATTACAGGCGTGAGCCACCGTACCTGGCCAGTGGTCTTTGTTTTCTGGAAGATCTGTTGTCACTTGGGAGAATAATACCCATAAAATTAATGACCACCTAAGTGTTATTGATTTCTAGAACTACATGTGATTTATTGCGAGGCCATCAGAAGCAATCTAGGGTGGCCAAAGAGCTGAAGCACACAGTTAAGTTCTTTCACTTCTGTTTCTTTGTATGGTTGTTTAGTTTTTCTGGGGAGATATTTTGTTATTGAACTATACTGCTTTAGACTGTTGATGGCTGCTAAGGTGTTCTTTGTCAAACTGAGTTATTCTAATTTTCCTCTGCTTCCTAGGAAACACGAACCCTAGCGGAGATTGCCAAAGTGGAGCTGGACAATATGCCACTCCGTGGAAAGCAGCTGCGTGTGCGCTTTGCCTGCCATAGTGCATCCCTTACAGTTCGAAACCTTCCTCAGTATGTGTCCAACGAACTGCTGGAAGAAGCCTTTTCTGTGTTTGGCCAGGTAGAGAGGGCTGTAGTCATTGTGGATGATCGAGGAAGGCCCTCAGGAAAAGGCATTGTTGAGTTCTCAGGGAAGCCAGCTGCTCGGAAAGCTCTGGACAGATGCAGTGAAGGCTCCTTCCTGCTAACCACGTAAGTGAGGGTCATTTTCAGACATAGACCTTAGATTGCTAATTCCTTCCATGGTCTGGAGAGTTAGCCTCTAGTAACCACTTTTCTATGTTAAAAGACTTTTGGTCAGCCTGGCATGGTGGCTGACTCCTGTAATCTCAGCACTTTGGGAGGCCGAGGCAGGCAGATCACCCGAGGTCAGGAGTTCGAGACCAGCCTGACCAACATGGTGAAACCCTGTCTCTACTAAAAATACAAAAAATTAGCCGAGCATGGTGGCGTGTGCCTGTAGTCCCAGCTACTTGTGTGCCTGTAGTCCCAGCTACTTGGGAGGCTGAGGCAGGAGAATCGCTTGAACCCAGGAGGCAGAGGTGGCAGCGAGCTGAGATCACGCCACTGCACTCCAGCCTGGGCAACATAGTGAAACTGCCTCAAAAAAAAATAAATAAAAGGCTGGGCGCAGCGGCTCACGCCTGTAATCCCAGCAATTTGGGAGGCCGAGGCAGGTGGATCATGAGGTGAGGAGATCAAGACCGTCCTGGCCAACATGGTGAAAGCCCATCTCTACTAAAAATACAAATAAATAAACTAAAAATACAAAAATTAGCGCACCTATAGTCCCAGCAACTTGGGAGGCTGAGGCAGGAGAATCACTTGAACCTGGAAGGGAGAGGTTGCAGTGACCCGAGATTGTGCCATTGCACTCCAGCCTGGCGATAGAGCAAGACTCTGTCTCAAAAAAAAAAAAAAAGACTTTTGGTCCAGGCAGGACAGATCACGACGTCAGGAGATCCAGACCATCCTGGCTAACACGGTGAAACCCCATCTCT
>NW_026656335.1:0-5902 GCF_009828535.3 Hylobates moloch
GAGTGCTAAGGGGCCTTTAGTGGAAAATGGAATATCTTCAAATAAAACCTACACAGAAGCAGTCTGTGAAACTTCTTTCTGTTCTCTGCATTCAACTAACGGAGTTGAAGATTACTTTTGATTGAGCAGTTCTGAGACACACTTTTTGTAGAAACTGCAAAGGGACATTCGCAGCGCTAAGGCGACTGTAGTGGAAAAAGTAATATCTTCAAATAAACACTACACAAAAGCATTCTGTGAAACTTTTTCAGTTCTGTGCACTCAACTAACAGAGTTGAAGCTTACTTTTGATTGAGCATTTCCAAAACACTCTTTCTGTTGAAACTGCAAGTGAACGATCGGAGCGCCAAGGGGCCTATAGAGGAAAAGGGAATAACTTCAAATAAAAACTACACAGAAGCATTCTGCGACACTTCTTTTGATCTGTGCATTCAACCAACGGAGTTGAAGCTGCCTTTTGATTGAGCAGTTCTCAAACACTCTTTCTGTAGAAACTGCAAGGGGACATTTGAAGCGCTAAGGGGCCTAAAGTTGAAAAAGAAATATCTTCAAATTAAAACTACACAGAAGCAATCTGTGAAACTTCTTTCTGTTCTGTGCATTCAACTAACAGAGTTGAAGCTTACTTTTTATTGAGCAGTTGTGAAACACTCATTCTGTAGAAACTCCAAGTGGACATTCGGAGCGCTAAGGGGCCTATAGTGGAAAAAGGAATAACTTCAAATAAAAACTACACAGAGGCATTCTGCGAAATTCCTTTCTGACCTGTGTAATCAACTAACAGAGTTGAAGCTTACATTTGATTAAGCAGTTATGAAACACTCTTTCTGTAGAAACTGCAGGTGGACATTCGGAGTGCTAAGGTGCGTATAGTGGAAATAGGAATATCTACAAACTAAAACAACACAGAAGCATTCTGTGAAACTTCTTTCTGTTCTGCGCATTTAACTAAAAGACTGAAAGAATACTTTTGATTGAGCAGTTCGGAAACACTCTTTCTGTAGAAACTGCAAGTGGACAGTCCGAAAGCTAATTGGCCTGTAGTGGAAAAAGCAACATCTTCAAATATAAACTACACAGAAGCATTCTGTGAAACTTCTTTCTCTTCCATGCATTCAACTAACAGAGTTGAAACTCACTTTTGATTGAGCAGATCTGAAACATTCTTTCTGTAGGAACTGCAAGTGGACATTCGGAGCGCTTAGGGGCCTATAGAGGAAAAAGGAATATCTTCAAATAAAAACTACACAGAAGCTTTCTGTGAAAGTTCTTTCTGTTCTGTGCATTCAACCAACGGAGTTGAAGCTGCCTTTTGGTTGAGTAGTTCTCAAACACTATTTCTGTAGAAACTGCAAGGGGACATTCGAAGCGCTAAGGGGCCTATAATGGAAAAAGGAATATCTTCAAATAAATACTACACAGAAGCATTCCGTGAAACTAATTTCTATTCTGGGCATTCAACTAACGGAGTTGAAACTTTCTTTTGATTTAGCAGTTCTGAGACACTCTTTCTGTAGAAACTGCAAGTGGACATTCGGAGCACTAAGGTGCCTATAGTGGAAAAAGGAATATCTTCAAATAAAAACTACAGAGAAGCATTCTGTGAAACTTTTTTCTGTTCTGTGCATTCAACTAACAGGTTTGATTCTTAATTTTGATTGAGCAGCTCAGAAACACTCTTTCTGTATAAACTTCAAGTGGACATTCGGAGCGCTAAGGGGCCTATGGTGGAAAAAGATTATCTTCAAATAGAAAGTACACAAAAGCATTCAGTGAATCTTCTTCCTGTTCTTTGCATTCAACTAACAGAGTTGAAGCTTACATTTGATTCAGCAGTTCTGAAACACTCTTTCTGTAGAAAGTACAAGCGGACATTCGGATCGCTAAGGGTCCTATAGTGGAAAAAGAACTATCTTCAATGAAAACTACACAGAAGCATTCTGTGAAACTAATTTCTGTTCTGTGCATTCAGCTAACAGTGTTGAACTTTAATTTTTATTGAGCAGTTCTGAAACACTCTTTCTGTAGAAACTGCATGTGGACATTCAGAGCACTCACGGGCCTATAGAGGAAAAAGGAATATCTTCAAATAAAAACTACACAGAAGCATTCTGTGAAACATCTTCCTCTTCTGTGCATTCACCTAACAGAGTAAAGCTTACTTTTGATTGAGCAGTTCTGAAACACTCTTTCTGTAGAAACTGGAAGTGCACATTCGGAGGGCTAAGGGGCCTATAGTGGGAAAAGGAATATCTTCAAATTAAAACTACACAGAATCATTCTATGAAACTTACTTCTGTTCTGTGCATTCAAATAACAGAGATGAACCTTAGTTTTGATTCAGCAGTTCTGAAACTCTCTTTCTTTAGATACTGCAAGTGGACATTCGGAGCACCAAGTGGCCTACAGTGGAAAAAGCAATATCTTCAAATTAAAACTACACAGAATCATTCTGTGCAACATTTTCAGTTCTGTGCATTCAACGAACAGAGTTGAAGCTTACTTTGATTGAGTAGTTCTGAAACATTCTTTCTGTAGAATCTGCAATGGGACATTAAGAGTGCTAAGGGGTCAATAGTGGAATAAGAAATAACCTCAAATAGAATCTATACAGAAGCATTCTGTGAAACTTGTTTCTGATCTGTGAATTCAACTAGCAGAGTTGAAGGTTAGATTTGATTGAGTCGTTCTGAAACACTCTTTCTGTAGAAACTGCAAGTGAACATTCAGAGCTCCAAGGGGCCTATAGTGGAAAAGGGAATAACTTCAAATAAAACCTACACGGAAGCATTCTGCAACACTTCTTTTGATCTGTGAGTTCAACCAATGAAGTTGAAGCTGCCTTTTGATTGACTAGTTCTCAAACCCACTTTCTGTAGAAAGTGCAAGTGTACATTCGAAGCGCTAAGGGAATAAAGTTGAAAAAGAAATATCTTCAAATAAAAACCACACAGAAGCACTCTGTGAAACTTCTTTCTGTTCTATGCATCCAAATAACAGATTTGAAACTTTCATTTGGATGAGCAGTTCTGAAACTCTCTTTCTGTAGAAACTGCACGTGGACATTAGAAGCGCTAAGTGGCCTATAGTGGAAAATGGAATAACGTCAAATAAAAACTACACAGAAGAATTCTGCGAAACTTCTTTCTGACCTGTGCAATCAACTAACAGAGTTGAAGCTTACTTTTGAGTGAGCAGTTCTGACACACTCTTTCCGTAGAAACTGCAAGTGGACATTCGGAGCGCTAAGCGGCCTATAGTGGAAAAAGGAATAACTTTAAATAAAAACTACACAGAAGCATTCTAAGAAACTTCTTTCTGATCTGTGCATTCAACTAACAGAGTTGAAGCTTACTGTTGATTGAGGAGTTCCTAAACACACTTTGTGTAGAAACTCCAAGTGGACATTCGGAGCGCTAAGGGGACATGGAGGTAAGGTTATAGGGAAAAAGAATATTTCAATAAAAGGAAAGATTTTTTGAAATTTTTGTTTCGTGAAACTTACTTTTGATTGAGCAGTTCAGAAACACTCTTTCTGTAGAAACTGCAAGTGGACATTTGGAGCTCTAAAGGGCCTATACTGAAAAAGGATATCTTCAAATCGAAAGTACACAGAAGCATTCAGTGAATCTTCTTTCTGTTCTTTGCATTCAACTAACAGAGTTGAAGCTTACTTTTGGTTGAACAGTTCTGAAACACTCTTTCTGTAGAAACTACAAGTGGACATTCGGAGCGCTAAGGGGCCTATAGTGGAAAAAGAAATATCTTCAAATGAAAATTACACAGGATCATTCTGTGAAACTAATTTCTGTTCTCTGCATTCAACTAACAGAGTTGAACCTTACTTTTGATTGAGCAGTTCTGAAACTCTCTTTCTGTAGGAAATGCAACGGGACATTCGGAAAGCTAAGGGGCCTATAGTGGAAAAAGGAATATCTTCAAGTAAGAACTACACAGAAGCATTATGTGAAACTTCTTTCTGTTCTGTGCATTGAACTAACAGAGTTGAAGCTTACTTTTGATTGAGCAGTTCTGAAACACTCTTTATGTAGAAACTGCAAGGGGACATTTGGAGTTCAATGGGGCCTACAGTGGAAAAAGGAATATCTTCACATTAAAACTACAAAGAAGCATTCTGTGAAACTTCTTTGTGTTCTCTGCATTCACCTAACAGGATAGAAGCTTACATTCGATTGAGCAGTTCTGAAACACAGTATCTGTAGAAACTGCAAAGGGACAGTCGGAGGGCTACGGTGCCTGTAGTGGAAAAAGAAATACCGTCATATAAAAACTACACAGAAGCATTCTGTTAAACTTCTTGCTGTTCTATGAATTTAACTAAGAGAATTGAAGCTTACTTTTGATTCAGCAGTTCTGAAACACTCTTTGAGTAGAAACTGCAAGTGGACATTCGGAGCGCTAAGGGGCCTATAGTGGAAAAAGTAGTATCTTCAAATTAAAACTACACAAAAGCATTCTGTGAAACTTTTTTCCCTTCTGTGCATTTAACTAACAGATTTGAAACTTACTTATGACTGAGGAGTTCTGAAATTCACTTTCTGTAGAAACTGCAAGGGGACATTCGCAGCGCTATGGGGCCTATAGTGGAAAAAGAAATATCTTCATATAAAAACTACACAAAAGCATTCTGTGAAACTTCTTTCTGTTCTGTGAATTCAACTAAGAGAGTTGATGGTTACTTTTGATTGAGCAGTTCTGAAACACTCTTTCTGTAGAAACTGCAAGGGGACATTTGCAACGCTGTGGGGCCTATAGTAGAAAAAGAAATATCTTCATATAAAAACTACACAGAAGCATTCTGTGAAACTTTTTTCCGATCTGCGAATTCAACTAAGAGAGTTGAAGCTTGCTTTTGATTGAGCACTTCTGAAACACTCTTTCTGTAGAAACTGCAAGCGGACATTCGCAGCGCTATGGGGACTATAGTGGAAAATGAAATATCTTCATATAAAACCTACACAGAAGCATTCTGTGAAACTTCTTTCTGTTCTGTGTATTCAACTAACAGAGTTGAAGATCATTTTTGATTGAGCAGCTCTGAAACACTCTTTCTGTAGAAACTGCAAGTGGACATTCAGAGCTCTAAGGGGCCTATAGTGGAAAAAGGAATATTTTCAAATTAAAACTATACAGAAGCATTCTGTGAAACTTCTTTCTCTTCTGTGCATTCAACTAACAGAGTTGAATCTTACTTTTCATTGAGCAGTTCTGAAACACTCTTTCTGTAGAAACTGCAAGTGGACATTCGAATCGCTAAGGGGCCTATAGGGAAAAAAGGAATATCTTCAAATTAAAACTACACAGAAGCATTCTGTGAAACTAATTTATGTTCTCTGCATTCAACTAACAGTGTTGAAGCTTACTTTTGATTGAGCAGTTCTGAAACTGTCTTTCTGTAGTAACTACAAGTGGACATTCCGAGCTCTAAGAGGCCTATAGTGGAAAAAGGAATACCTTCAAATAAAAACTAAACAGAAGCATTCTGTGTAACTAATTTCTGTTCTGTCCATTCAATTAACGGGGTTGAAACTTACTTTTGAATGAGCAGTTCAGAAACACTTTCTGTAGAAATTGCAAGTGGACATTCGGAGTGCTAAGGGGCCTAGAGTAGAAAAAGGAATACCTTCACATAAAAACTACGGAGAAGCATTCTGTGAAACTTCTTTCTGTTCTGTCCATTCAGCTAACAGATTTGAAGCTTACTTTTGATTGAGCAGTTCTGAAGCACTCTTTCTGTAGAAAATGTAAGGGGACATTCGGAAAGCTAAGGGGCCGATAGTGGAAAAAGGAATATCTTCAAGTAAAAACTACACAGAAGCATTTTGTGAAACTTCTTTCTGTTCTGTGCATTGAACTAACAGAGTTGAAGCTTACTTTTGAT
>NW_026656336.1:0-2249 GCF_009828535.3 Hylobates moloch
TGGAGGAGGCATTACACATTATTTTATGTTATTGACAGTATTTGTAGGGCATGTTTTGGATGTCCCGATAGTGAGGGTGGAACCTGCCGCCATGCATTCTGTTTTGCATCGTGTTACAGTGTCAAATCTACAATGAAGCTGGTTTCTGTGTGGATTCATAAGCTCCAGGGTGGAAAGTGTGTAGAACACAATGCACGTCTGGCATCTGCCAAAGCCAGGGTGGCCCCCGTGTTCACTGTCGCCCTTTATGCTGCCATCTGTTCTGACATGAGATTTCTCTTGGCCTTGTGGATGCTTCTTACTTCATCTCCTTTTAATGTTTTCTTTCTTACTATTTTGCTGATTTTTACCACATTTACTAATATAAGGAATAATATTGTTTCAGAACATTCTTTTGGAATTTATTCAAGGAGTTTGATTTTATTCTGTATTTGATTATTCTCAAAATGGTCAATATTTTCTTAGCAGATTTTAGTGAATAATCAATTTGTTGAAAGTTATGAAATATAGGTGAATTCATCTTCTTCAGAACATTTTCTTCTTTAATATACTTGTACATCTATTGTTATAAATATAACCTAAACTTCAAAATTCTATATGGGAACTCTTGGCTTACACTGATTTCTTTCTAATCTCGATTTTAGTTGTTTTCTTTTCCTCTAGATTTAAAAAAATTTTCCAAATCATTTTCTTTTTTTGTTGGTTTACCAAAAATATGTTTCTCTTAATCAGCTTTTTGGATCTTCTGTATTTTATATTGAATTTCAAGGACTTTTCAGGTTATAGGTGAACACCTCTTCTCTTCCTAGGAGCATTTTAGAGATGTTCATCATTTATGCCCCTGCTCCCTTCTGCAACAGCTCCAGGCAGTTGCACACTGAGGGGCCAGGAGGGGAACTGAAGAGCTCAGGACACCAAAGACCACACTGTGCGGTTCATAAATAATCAAATTTTAGAACTTTAGAGTAAATGATTAGGTAAGTTTGCCAGCCAGTGAATCAGACTTTGGTGAATGGATTTTCAGCAGCCTTCCTAGAACCAACTCCTACAAATGGCCATAGGACACACATGTATAGGTCACAAAACCTTCATTTGCTCAAAGACACTAATTTTTAGAAAAACATCAGATCAGTTAAATGGCTCTTCAAGACTCCTCCAATGTTTAACTGAGGGTCTCGTGGAAAGAGGCATAGTTAAGAGAAGAAGAGGATGCAGGGGATAGAAGAGTTCAGGGAGGAGTGATAGCTGAAGGTGGACTGAATAAGTATTTTATCAAAGTCTATGTGGGGACCTGGACAAAAGCCAGAGTGATGTACATTCAGCTTTAGTAAAGAGGGAGAAACCCAGCATTGATCTGAAATAAGTAAAATGGTATCTAGCTGAGCTGCAGGCAATTTTAGCCAATTCGTTGTTACTCTTCTGTATCACAGAAATGCATATGTTGAGAGCCTTTGTCCTATGCCTAGTATTTTAGAATTAAGATTTTATTTATCATATGTTATTCAATGGGATGATTTCAGTTAATCAAAGTCTAGAGAAATGTTGGTCAATGTTGGTAATTCATTGACTTTTCAATCCAGCGATTTATTTTCATCCTTTCTTTGCTTCTTTAATAGAGATCCCTCTGTAATCGTAACTGTTTTTTGTTTGTTTGGTAATGGTTTTACTCACTACTCTTTAAGAAGAAGGGAGACAGAAAAAGAAGTTAGTCTTGCAGATGCAAGTTCCCCAAGTGTACCTTTAGAATGTTCAAAAGCTCAGCATCATGAGGACCCTGGAGAGATGGGAACATACCAGATGTTGCTTTGCATTTTGTTGTGTAGAGTGTCTCAGTGTTTTTGTTTTGATACCCAGCCATGCACTTGACCCACGCTGCTAGTTTAAAATTCTCAAAATTGTGGGCAGGAAGTTAAAAGCATGTTATTCTGAAAAAGTATGTGTATATATTTTAAAACATGTTATTTATTGCATTACTTCCAAAGTACATGGTTTTGTTGTATGTATACTATGAGGAGTGACTACTATTACAGTGAGAACCTGTTTCTACAAAAAATAGAAAAAAAATATTAACTGGGCATGGTAGCATGTGCCTGTAGGCCCAGCGACTTAGGAGACTGACGCAGGTGGATCCATTGAGCCTGGGAATTCAAGGGTCCAGTGAACCATGATCATGCCACCACATTCCAGCCTGAGTGACAGAGCAAGACCTTGTCTAAAAAAAAAAAAAAAAAAAAAAAAAAAAAAAAAAA
>NW_026656336.1:2349-4120 GCF_009828535.3 Hylobates moloch
TATTGAATGCTTACTGTAAATCATGAGCTAAGCTCACACTTTACCTAAATATTTAATTGTTATGATATTTGCATAGTGCTTTTTCTAATTTCATGGCAATGAGGTACACCAAGCCAGTATTACTTACTTTTTATGTAAAAGATATTAAAACTTTTACAAAATCTATCAGTTAGTAGTGACATTCAGTCATTAATTTAGATAATTGGAAATTGGTTAAGTGATCTACAATTTTATTCATTGTGCAGGATGATACAGTTTAAAAATATTTATAAGAGAAATATTCTTGACACTACATAGAAGGGCTTGAGAAAACTCAACCTAAAATATCTACAAAGCATAAAAGAAAAAACTAGGTTCTCTAAAGAAAGTTTTTCATATATCTTATTATTTTATTTTACGTTGCAGTTACATGTATGTATCATGTTTAAAAACTGGGTTGGTTTGTTTATTGGTTCGTGATGCCCTCTCCTGGCAGTGATCAAGCACTCACATAGCAGGTGAACCCATCAGGACATTCTTGTTGACTCATACACTGATGGGGCTGTTTCTAACTTTACTAGCCACCATCCTTCATGGCATAGAACAGAGCATCAAGGCATCAATTCTGTGTGCAAGGCAGGATAACAACGGGAACAGCAGTGCCCGTCTCTTCTATATAAAAGAGATAATTCTGGCCAGGCGCAGTGGCTCACACCTGTAATCCCAGCATTTTGGGAGGCTGAGGTGGGTGGATCACCTGAGGCCAGGAGTTTGAGAGCAGCCTCACCAACATGGTGAAAACCCGTCTCTACTAAAAATACAAAAATTAGCTGGCTGTGGTGGCATGTGCCTATAATCCCAGCTACTCAGGAGGCTGAGGCAGGAGAATCACTTCAACCCAGGAGGCAGAGGTTTCAGTGAGCCAAGATTGCGCTATTGCACTCCAGCTTGGGTGACAGACTGAGGCTCCATCTCAAAAATAAATAAATATATAAAAATAAAATAAAAAAAGATAATTCTTAGAAGCCTCCTAATAGGCCTCTCCTTACAGCTCATCATTTATAACTGGGCCATATGGCCAGTGATAATAACAAAGCTTGTTGAAAAGCAGGTGCTTGCCACATGGAAACAGAATTGCCATGATTGGCTTAGACCAATCCTATTTTATCCCCTAGTCTGGGCCCATTCCATCTTCAAAAAAAATTGGATTCGCATGAACAAGGACAGAGGGTGAGAAGTACATTGGTTGGCAATGATCAGCAACTATCACATTTGTAAATGCATCACCATTTCAGCCCACTTTCCTGAACTCTTATCAGTTTCTTTCCTGCATGGAAACCCTGCTGTTCTATGCCCTATTTGTATCACTCTGCCTGTACTAGAGTCTTGGCTAGCCTTGAAACTGTTTTTGTGTGTGAAATGCTACTTTTCTCTAGTGCCTGTTTCTACACATAGTTGTACCTCCCTGAGTCTCTGCAGAGTGAAACTGACATATTATCCATTTGAGCGCTTAGAAGCTTTATCAAGACTTGTGGAAGTAAAAAATAGATCTGTAGGGCAGTGGGTTAATTTATGTGCTTAAGAAGTGAATGGCTCAAAAATCACACTGGGAAAACATAAATAGAATTTAGTAGCTTTTTCTTCCTACATAGTAGATCCTTTGTTGATGTTTTATAAGAAACAAATATCTTTTTTATTATTATTATTATTTTTTATTTTTTTATTTTTTTTAAAAGACAAATATCTAATGTAATCTTTATTTTTTTTTTTTTTTTGTTATACTTTAGGTTTT
>NW_026656336.1:4220-5901 GCF_009828535.3 Hylobates moloch
ACTGAGAATGATGTTTTCCAGTTTCATCCATGTCCCTACAAAGGACACGAACTCATCATTTTTTATGGCTGAATAGTATTCCATGGTGTATATGTGCCAGATTTTCTTAATCCAGTCTATTGTTGTTGGACAAAAGCAATAGCAACAAAAGCCAAAATTGACAAATGGGATCTCATTAAACTAAAGAGCTTCTGCACAGCAAAAGAAACTACCATCAGAGTGAACAGGCAACCTACAGAATGGGAGAAAATTTTTGCAACCTACTCATCTGACAAAGGGCTAATATCCAGAATCTACAATGAACTCAAACAAATTTACAAGAAACAAACAAACAACCCCATCAAAAAGTGGGCAAAGGACATGAACAGACACTTCTCAAAAGAAGACATTTATGCAGCCAGAAAACACATAAAGAAATGCTCATCATCACTGGCCATCAGAGAAATGCAAATCAAAACCACAGTGAGATACCATCTCACACCAGTTAGAATGGCCATCATTAAAAAATCAGGAAACAACAGGTGCTGGAGAGGATGTGGAGAAATAGGAACACTTTTACATTGTTGGTGGGACTGTAAACTAGTTCAACCATTGTAGAAGTCAGTGTGGCGATTCCTCAGGGATCTAGAACTAGAAATACCATTTGACCCAGCCATCCCATTACTGGGCATATACCCAAAGGAGTATAAATCATGCTGCTATAAAGACACATGCACACGTATGTTTATTGCGGCACTATTCACAATAGCAAAGACTTGGAACAAATATCTTATCTTACCTTGACAAAATGCATGGGGCAGGGGTGTCTCCCTGAAAATACTGCTTCAGAATGAGGCAAGCCAGTACAGACCAGTACTGTGATATGCATTTGCATTACAAATGTATGCATGCATACTCTTCCATCTGGGAATATCCAGCTACCTGCATAAATGCATCATTAAAGCCGGGTGGGAAATGGAGAGGTTAATTGACTTTACTTGGATCACCCGGCGAGAAAGAAACCAAACTGAGAGTTTAATCTGGGAACTTCAGCTCAGATTCTTGCTGAAAGCACTCACATTGAGTTGCGTTTGTTTTCTTATAATGTTGAGGGAGAGTTGACACTTACACTGTGGGCTTTTCCTGAAAAGAGTAAAATTCACTGGACTCTGTCTTCTAAAGTGGGGATTAAGATTCTAGAACTGGATAAGACGTGAAACATGAATTTTCCCTTGCTGAAGAGAAACTGGAAGAGTATTTGTGTACTTGGAAAAAGAAAATTATGAAAATTAAAAGGGAAATGCTCCTAGAATATGATTTGTAAAGTGACTAGTTAGTCAAGTGGGTTTGTTGTAGGGCATGATACTCACTGATGCCAGAGTCTATGGCATGCACTGGGCATGGTCTATTGCACCTCTGAGTATGATTAAAACCCTTCAGTCATTTGTTAGTATGATTGAACTATGGGTTCTTCTAGCTAGTTTCAAAGAATTATATTTCTGTCTAATGTCAGGATGACCTTATTTTTTTAATTTGTTCTGAATCTTCAGTTATGCATACAGAATTTCATATTAATTTAGAATGCCATGCTAATAAGCGTACACTCAGAGATGGCCATAATTTAAAGCTAGCAGTAGCATCTCATGGACAAATGTACTCTACTCCTCCCATAATGTGCTACAAACAAATGAGAACCATGCTC
>NW_026656337.1:0-2249 GCF_009828535.3 Hylobates moloch
TGGAGGAGGCATTACACATTATTTTATGTTATTGACAGTATTTGTAGGGCATGTTTTGGATGTCCCGATAGTGAGGGTGGAACCTGCCGCCATGCATTCTGTTTTGCATCGTGTTACAGTGTCAAATCTACAATGAAGCTGGTTTCTGTGTGGATTCATAAGCTCCAGGGTGGAAAGTGTGTAGAACACAATGCACGTCTGGCATCTGCCAAAGCCAGGGTGGCCCCCGTGTTCACTGTCGCCCTTTATGCTGCCATCTGTTCTGACATGAGATTTCTCTTGGCCTTGTGGATGCTTCTTACTTCATCTCCTTTTAATGTTTTCTTTCTTACTATTTTGCTGATTTTTACCACATTTACTAATATAAGGAATAATATTGTTTCAGAACATTCTTTTGGAATTTATTCAAGGAGTTTGATTTTATTCTGTATTTGATTATTCTCAAAATGGTCAATATTTTCTTAGCAGATTTTAGTGAATAATCAATTTGTTGAAAGTTATGAAATATAGGTGAATTCATCTTCTTCAGAACATTTTCTTCTTTAATATACTTGTACATCTATTGTTATAAATATAACCTAAACTTCAAAATTCTATATGGGAACTCTTGGCTTACACTGATTTCTTTCTAATCTCGATTTTAGTTGTTTTCTTTTCCTCTAGATTTAAAAAAATTTTCCAAATCATTTTCTTTTTTTGTTGGTTTACCAAAAATATGTTTCTCTTAATCAGCTTTTTGGATCTTCTGTATTTTATATTGAATTTCAAGGACTTTTCAGGTTATAGGTGAACACCTCTTCTCTTCCTAGGAGCATTTTAGAGATGTTCATCATTTATGCCCCTGCTCCCTTCTGCAACAGCTCCAGGCAGTTGCACACTGAGGGGCCAGGAGGGGAACTGAAGAGCTCAGGACACCAAAGACCACACTGTGCGGTTCATAAATAATCAAATTTTAGAACTTTAGAGTAAATGATTAGGTAAGTTTGCCAGCCAGTGAATCAGACTTTGGTGAATGGATTTTCAGCAGCCTTCCTAGAACCAACTCCTACAAATGGCCATAGGACACACATGTATAGGTCACAAAACCTTCATTTGCTCAAAGACACTAATTTTTAGAAAAACATCAGATCAGTTAAATGGCTCTTCAAGACTCCTCCAATGTTTAACTGAGGGTCTCGTGGAAAGAGGCATAGTTAAGAGAAGAAGAGGATGCAGGGGATAGAAGAGTTCAGGGAGGAGTGATAGCTGAAGGTGGACTGAATAAGTATTTTATCAAAGTCTATGTGGGGACCTGGACAAAAGCCAGAGTGATGTACATTCAGCTTTAGTAAAGAGGGAGAAACCCAGCATTGATCTGAAATAAGTAAAATGGTATCTAGCTGAGCTGCAGGCAATTTTAGCCAATTCGTTGTTACTCTTCTGTATCACAGAAATGCATATGTTGAGAGCCTTTGTCCTATGCCTAGTATTTTAGAATTAAGATTTTATTTATCATATGTTATTCAATGGGATGATTTCAGTTAATCAAAGTCTAGAGAAATGTTGGTCAATGTTGGTAATTCATTGACTTTTCAATCCAGCGATTTATTTTCATCCTTTCTTTGCTTCTTTAATAGAGATCCCTCTGTAATCGTAACTGTTTTTTGTTTGTTTGGTAATGGTTTTACTCACTACTCTTTAAGAAGAAGGGAGACAGAAAAAGAAGTTAGTCTTGCAGATGCAAGTTCCCCAAGTGTACCTTTAGAATGTTCAAAAGCTCAGCATCATGAGGACCCTGGAGAGATGGGAACATACCAGATGTTGCTTTGCATTTTGTTGTGTAGAGTGTCTCAGTGTTTTTGTTTTGATACCCAGCCATGCACTTGACCCACGCTGCTAGTTTAAAATTCTCAAAATTGTGGGCAGGAAGTTAAAAGCATGTTATTCTGAAAAAGTATGTGTATATATTTTAAAACATGTTATTTATTGCATTACTTCCAAAGTACATGGTTTTGTTGTATGTATACTATGAGGAGTGACTACTATTACAGTGAGAACCTGTTTCTACAAAAAATAGAAAAAAAATATTAACTGGGCATGGTAGCATGTGCCTGTAGGCCCAGCGACTTAGGAGACTGACGCAGGTGGATCCATTGAGCCTGGGAATTCAAGGGTCCAGTGAACCATGATCATGCCACCACATTCCAGCCTGAGTGACAGAGCAAGACCTTGTCTAAAAAAAAAAAAAAAAAAAAAAAAAAAAAAAAAAA
>NW_026656337.1:2295-4120 GCF_009828535.3 Hylobates moloch
AAAAAAAAAAAAAAAAAAAAAAAAAAAAAAACGAACCAAAAAAACCCTATAATTTATTGAATGCTTACTGTAAATCATGAGCTAAGCTCACACTTTACCTAAATATTTAATTGTTATGATATTTGCATAGTGCTTTTTCTAATTTCATGGCAATGAGGTACACCAAGCCAGTATTACTTACTTTTTATGTAAAAGATATTAAAACTTTTACAAAATCTATCAGTTAGTAGTGACATTCAGTCATTAATTTAGATAATTGGAAATTGGTTAAGTGATCTACAATTTTATTCATTGTGCAGGATGATACAGTTTAAAAATATTTATAAGAGAAATATTCTTGACACTACATAGAAGGGCTTGAGAAAACTCAACCTAAAATATCTACAAAGCATAAAAGAAAAAACTAGGTTCTCTAAAGAAAGTTTTTCATATATCTTATTATTTTATTTTACGTTGCAGTTACATGTATGTATCATGTTTAAAAACTGGGTTGGTTTGTTTATTGGTTCGTGATGCCCTCTCCTGGCAGTGATCAAGCACTCACATAGCAGGTGAACCCATCAGGACATTCTTGTTGACTCATACACTGATGGGGCTGTTTCTAACTTTACTAGCCACCATCCTTCATGGCATAGAACAGAGCATCAAGGCATCAATTCTGTGTGCAAGGCAGGATAACAACGGGAACAGCAGTGCCCGTCTCTTCTATATAAAAGAGATAATTCTGGCCAGGCGCAGTGGCTCACACCTGTAATCCCAGCATTTTGGGAGGCTGAGGTGGGTGGATCACCTGAGGCCAGGAGTTTGAGAGCAGCCTCACCAACATGGTGAAAACCCGTCTCTACTAAAAATACAAAAATTAGCTGGCTGTGGTGGCATGTGCCTATAATCCCAGCTACTCAGGAGGCTGAGGCAGGAGAATCACTTCAACCCAGGAGGCAGAGGTTTCAGTGAGCCAAGATTGCGCTATTGCACTCCAGCTTGGGTGACAGACTGAGGCTCCATCTCAAAAATAAATAAATATATAAAAATAAAATAAAAAAAGATAATTCTTAGAAGCCTCCTAATAGGCCTCTCCTTACAGCTCATCATTTATAACTGGGCCATATGGCCAGTGATAATAACAAAGCTTGTTGAAAAGCAGGTGCTTGCCACATGGAAACAGAATTGCCATGATTGGCTTAGACCAATCCTATTTTATCCCCTAGTCTGGGCCCATTCCATCTTCAAAAAAAATTGGATTCGCATGAACAAGGACAGAGGGTGAGAAGTACATTGGTTGGCAATGATCAGCAACTATCACATTTGTAAATGCATCACCATTTCAGCCCACTTTCCTGAACTCTTATCAGTTTCTTTCCTGCATGGAAACCCTGCTGTTCTATGCCCTATTTGTATCACTCTGCCTGTACTAGAGTCTTGGCTAGCCTTGAAACTGTTTTTGTGTGTGAAATGCTACTTTTCTCTAGTGCCTGTTTCTACACATAGTTGTACCTCCCTGAGTCTCTGCAGAGTGAAACTGACATATTATCCATTTGAGCGCTTAGAAGCTTTATCAAGACTTGTGGAAGTAAAAAATAGATCTGTAGGGCAGTGGGTTAATTTATGTGCTTAAGAAGTGAATGGCTCAAAAATCACACTGGGAAAACATAAATAGAATTTAGTAGCTTTTTCTTCCTACATAGTAGATCCTTTGTTGATGTTTTATAAGAAACAAATATCTTTTTTATTATTATTATTATTTTTTATTTTTTTATTTTTTTTAAAAGACAAATATCTAATGTAATCTTTATTTTTTTTTTTTTTTTGTTATACTTTAGGTTTT
>NW_026656337.1:4220-5901 GCF_009828535.3 Hylobates moloch
ACTGAGAATGATGTTTTCCAGTTTCATCCATGTCCCTACAAAGGACACGAACTCATCATTTTTTATGGCTGAATAGTATTCCATGGTGTATATGTGCCAGATTTTCTTAATCCAGTCTATTGTTGTTGGACAAAAGCAATAGCAACAAAAGCCAAAATTGACAAATGGGATCTCATTAAACTAAAGAGCTTCTGCACAGCAAAAGAAACTACCATCAGAGTGAACAGGCAACCTACAGAATGGGAGAAAATTTTTGCAACCTACTCATCTGACAAAGGGCTAATATCCAGAATCTACAATGAACTCAAACAAATTTACAAGAAACAAACAAACAACCCCATCAAAAAGTGGGCAAAGGACATGAACAGACACTTCTCAAAAGAAGACATTTATGCAGCCAGAAAACACATAAAGAAATGCTCATCATCACTGGCCATCAGAGAAATGCAAATCAAAACCACAGTGAGATACCATCTCACACCAGTTAGAATGGCCATCATTAAAAAATCAGGAAACAACAGGTGCTGGAGAGGATGTGGAGAAATAGGAACACTTTTACATTGTTGGTGGGACTGTAAACTAGTTCAACCATTGTAGAAGTCAGTGTGGCGATTCCTCAGGGATCTAGAACTAGAAATACCATTTGACCCAGCCATCCCATTACTGGGCATATACCCAAAGGAGTATAAATCATGCTGCTATAAAGACACATGCACACGTATGTTTATTGCGGCACTATTCACAATAGCAAAGACTTGGAACAAATATCTTATCTTACCTTGACAAAATGCATGGGGCAGGGGTGTCTCCCTGAAAATACTGCTTCAGAATGAGGCAAGCCAGTACAGACCAGTACTGTGATATGCATTTGCATTACAAATGTATGCATGCATACTCTTCCATCTGGGAATATCCAGCTACCTGCATAAATGCATCATTAAAGCCGGGTGGGAAATGGAGAGGTTAATTGACTTTACTTGGATCACCCGGCGAGAAAGAAACCAAACTGAGAGTTTAATCTGGGAACTTCAGCTCAGATTCTTGCTGAAAGCACTCACATTGAGTTGCGTTTGTTTTCTTATAATGTTGAGGGAGAGTTGACACTTACACTGTGGGCTTTTCCTGAAAAGAGTAAAATTCACTGGACTCTGTCTTCTAAAGTGGGGATTAAGATTCTAGAACTGGATAAGACGTGAAACATGAATTTTCCCTTGCTGAAGAGAAACTGGAAGAGTATTTGTGTACTTGGAAAAAGAAAATTATGAAAATTAAAAGGGAAATGCTCCTAGAATATGATTTGTAAAGTGACTAGTTAGTCAAGTGGGTTTGTTGTAGGGCATGATACTCACTGATGCCAGAGTCTATGGCATGCACTGGGCATGGTCTATTGCACCTCTGAGTATGATTAAAACCCTTCAGTCATTTGTTAGTATGATTGAACTATGGGTTCTTCTAGCTAGTTTCAAAGAATTATATTTCTGTCTAATGTCAGGATGACCTTATTTTTTTAATTTGTTCTGAATCTTCAGTTATGCATACAGAATTTCATATTAATTTAGAATGCCATGCTAATAAGCGTACACTCAGAGATGGCCATAATTTAAAGCTAGCAGTAGCATCTCCTGGAGAAATGAACTCTACTCCTCCCATAATGTGCTACAAACAAATGAGAACCATGCTC
>NW_026656338.1:0-5901 GCF_009828535.3 Hylobates moloch
GAAGTTCTGAAATTCTCTTTCTGTGGTAACTGCAAGCGGAAATTCGGAGCGCTAAGTGGCCTGTAGTGGTAAAAGAATATCTTCAAATAAAAACTACACAGAAGCATTCTGCCAAACTTCTTTCTGTTCTGTGCAGTCCACTAAGAGACTTGCACCTAACTTTTGATTGAGGAGTTTTGAAACACACTTTCTGTAGAAATTGGAAGCCGACATTCGCAGCGCTCAGGGGCCCATAATGGAAAAAGGAATATCTTCAAATACAAACTACACAGAAACATTCTGCCAAACTTCTTTCTGTTCTGTGCATTCTACTAACAGAGTTGAACCTTACTTTTGATTGAGAAGTTCTGAAACTCTCTTTTTGTATAAACTGCAAGCGCACATTCGGAGCACTAAGTGTCCTAGATTGAAATAAGGAATATCTTCAAATAAAAACTACACAGAAGCATTCTGCCAAACTTCTTTCTGTTTTGTGCATTCAACTAGCAGAGTTGAACCTTACTTTTGATTGAGGAGTTTGGAAACACATTTTCCGTAGAAACTGTAAGCGGACATTCTGAGCTCCAAGTGGTCTATAATGGAAAAAAGAATATATTCAAATTAAAACTACACAGAAGCATTCTGCCAAACTTCTTTCTGTTCTCTGCATACAACTAACAGAGTTGAACTTTATTTTTGATTGATAAGTTCTGAAACTCTCTTTCTATAGAAACTGGAAGCGGACATTCATAGCGCTGAGGGGCTTATAGTGGAAAAAGGAATAACTTCAAATAAAAACTACACATAAGCATTCTGCGAAACTTCTTTCTGTTCTGTGCATTCAACTAGCAGATTTGAACTTTATTTTTGATTGAGGAATTTTGAAACACACTTTCTGTAGAAACTGGAATTGGACATTCAGAGCGATAAGGAGCGTATAGTGGAAAAAAGACTGTCTTCTAATAAACAATACACAGAAGCATTCTGCCAAACTTCTTTCCATTCTGTGCATTCAACTAACAGAATTGAAAGATAATTTTCATTGAGAAGTTCTGAAACTCTCTTTCTGTGGAAACTGCAAGCGGAAATTCGGAGCGCTATGTGGCCTGTAGTGGTAAAAGTAATATCTTCAAATAAAAACTACACAGAAGCATTCTGCCAAACTTCTTTCTGTTCTGTGCAGTCCACTAACAGACTTGAACCTTACTTTTGATTGAGGAGTTTTGAAACACACTTTCTGTAGAAACTGGAAGCGGACATTCGCAGCGCTAAGGGGCCTATAGTGGAAAAAGGAATATCTTCAAATAAAAACTACACAGAAGCATTCTGCCAAACCTTCTTCTGTTCTGTGCATTCAACTAGCAGAATTGAACTTTACTTTTGATTCAGAAGTACTCAAACTCTCTGTCTGTATAAACTGCAAGCGGATAATCGGAGCGCTTAGGGGTCTATAGTGGAAAAAGGAATATCTTCAAATAAAAACTACACAGAAGCATTCTGCAAAACTTATTTCTGTTCTGTGCATTCACCAAGCAGAGTTGAATCTTACTTTTGATTGAGGAGTTTTGAAACACACTTTGTTTAGAAACTAGAAGCGGACATTCGGAGCGCTAACGGGTCCTATAGTGGAAAAAGGAATATCTTCAAATAAAAAGTACACAGAAGAATTCTGCCAAACTTCTTTCTGTTCTGTGCATTCAACTAACAGAGTTGAACGTTACTTTTGATTGAGCAGTTGTTAAATTCTCTTTCTGTAGAAACTGCAAGCGGACATTCGGAGCGCTAAGGGGCCTATAGTGGAAAAAGGAATATCTTCAAATAAAAACTACACAGAACTATTCTGCCAAACTTCTTTCTGTTCTGTGCATTCCACTAGCAGTGTTGAACTTTACTTTTGATTGAGAAGTTCTGAAGTTATCATTCGGTAGAAACTGCAAGCGGAAATTCAGAGCGCTAAGTGGCCTGTGGTGGTAAAAGTAATATTGTCAAATAAAAACTACACAGAAGCATTCTGCCAAACTTCTTTCTGTTCTGTGCTGTCCTCTAACAGACTTGTACCTTACTTTTGATGGAGGAGTTTCGAAACACACTTTCTGTAGAAACTGGAAGCAGACATTCGGAGCGCTAAGGGGCCTATAGTGGAAAAAGGAATATCTTCAAATAAAAACTACACAGAAGCATTCTGCCAAACTTCTTTCGGTTCTGTGCATTCAACTAGCAGATTTGAACGTTACTTTTGATTGAGAAGTACACAAACTCTCTTTCTGTAGAAACTGCAAGCGGACATTTGGAGCGTTAAGGGGCCTACAGTGGAAAAAGGAATAACTTCAAAAAAAAACTACACAGAAGCATTCTGCCAAACTTCTTTCTGTTCTGTGAATTCAACTAGCGGAATTGAACCTTACTTTGGATGGAGGAGTTTTGAAACACACTTTCTGTAGAAACTGGAAGCGGACCTTCGGAGCGCTAAGTGGCCTAAAGTCGAAAAATGAATATCTTCAACTAAAAACTACACAGAAGCATTCTGCCAAACTTCTTTCTGTTCTGTGCATTCAACTAGCAGAGTTGAGCCTTACTTTTGAACGAGAACTAATGAAACTCTCTTTCTGTAGATAGTGCAATCGGATATTCGGAGCTCCAAGGGATCTACAGTTGAAAAAGGAATATCTTCAAATTAAAACTACATAGAAGCATTCTGCCAAACTTCCTTCCGTTCTGTGCATTTAACTAGCAGAGTTTAACCTTACTTTTGATTGAGAATTAATGAAACTCTCTTTCTGTAGATACTGCAAGCGGTTATTCGGAGCGCTAAGGGACCTACAGTGGAAAATGGAATATCATCAAATAAAAACTACACAGAAGCATTCTGCCAAACTTCTTTCTCTTCTGTGCATTCAACCAGCAGAATTGAACTTTACTTTTGATTCAGAAGTACTAAAACTCTCTGTCTTTATAAACTGCAAGCGGATAATCGGAGCGCTTATGGGTCTATGGTGGAAAAAGGAATATCTTCAAATAAAAACTACACAGAAGCATTCTGCCAAACTTCTTTCTGTTCTGTGCATTCAACTAGCAGAGTTTAACCTTACTTTTGATTGACGAGTTTTGAAACACACTTTCTGTAGAAACTGGAAGTGGACATTCAGAGCTCCATGGAGTCTATAATGCAAAAAGGAATATCTTCAAATAAAAACTACACAGGAGCGTTCTGCCAAAATTCCTTTTGTTCCGTGCATTCAACTAACAGAGTTGAAACTTACTTTTGATTGAGAAGTTCTGAAACTCTCTTTTTGTAGAAACTGCAAGCGGACATTCGGAGCACTAAGGGGCCTGTATTGGAATAAGGAATATCTTCAAATAAAAACTACACAGAAGCAATCTGTCAAACTTCTTTCTGTTCGGTACATTCACCAAGCAGAGTTGAATCTTACTTTCAATTGAGGAGTTTTGAAACACACTTTCTGTAGAAACTAGAAGCAGACATTTGGAGCACTAACGGGGCGTATAGTGGAAAAAGGAAAATCTTCAAATTAAAACTACACAGAAGAATTCTGCCAAACTTCTTTCTGTTCTGTGCATTCAACTAACAGATTTGAACGTTACTTTGGATTGAGCAGTTCTGAAACTCTCTTTCTGTAGAAACTGCAAGCGGACATTCGGAGCGCTAAGGGGCCTATAGCGGAAAAAGGAATATCTTCAAATAAAAACTACACAGAAGCATTCTGCCAAACGTCTCCCTGTTCTCTGCATACCACTAACAGAGTTGAACTTTACTTTTCATTGGGAAGTTCTAAAACTCTCTCTCTGCAGAAACTGCTAGCAGATATTCGGAGCGCTAAATGGGTATAGTGGAAAAAGGAATATCTTCAAATAAAAACTACACAGAAGTATTCTGCCAAACTTCCTTCTGTTCTGTGCATTCACTAGCAGTGTTGAACTTTACTTTTGATTGAGAAGTTCTGAAATTATCTTTCGGTAGAAACTGCAAGTGGAAATTCGGAGCGCTAAGTGGCCTGTAGTGGTAAAAGTAATATCTTCAAATAAAAACTACACAGAAGCATTCTGCCAAACTTCTTTCTGTTCTGTGTAGTCCACTAACAGACTTGTACCTTACTTTTGATTGAGGAGTTTTGAAACACACTTTCTGTTGAAACTGGAAGCGGACATTCGCAGCGCTAAGGGGCCTATAGTGGAAAAAGGAATATCTTCAAATAAAAACTATACAGAAGCATTCTGCCAAACTTCTTTCTGTTCTGTGCATTCAATTAGCAGAGCTGAACCTTACTTTTGATTGAGAAGTACAAAAACTCTCTTTCTGTAGAAACTGCAAGCGGACATTCGGAGCGTTAAGGGGCTTCCAGTGGAAAAAGGAATAACTTCAAATAAAAACTACACAGAAGCATTCTGCCTATTTCTTTCTGTTCTGTGAATTCAACTAGCGGAATTGAACCTTACTTTGGATTGAGGAGTTTTGAAACACACTTTCTGTAGAAACTGGAAGCGGACCTTCGGAGCGCTAAGGGGCCTATAGTGGAAAAAGGAATATCCTCAAATAAAAACTACACAGAAGCATTCTGCCAAACTTCTTTCTGTTCTGTGCATTCAACTAGCAGAGTTGAGCCTTACTTTTGAATGAGAACTAGTGAAACTCTCTTTCTGTAGATAGTGCAATCGGATATTCGGAACTCTAAGGGACCTACAGTTGAAAAAGGAATATCTTCAAATCAAAACTACATAGAAGCATTCTGACAAACTTCCCTCCGTTCTGTGCATTCAACTAGCAGAGTTTAACCTTAGTTTTGTTTGAGAATTAATGAAACTCTCTTTCTGTAGATACTGCAAGCGGTTATTCGGAGCGCCAAAGGACCTACAGTGGAAAATGGAATATCTTCAAATAAAAACTACACAGAAGCATTCTGCCAAACTTCTTTCTGTTCTGTGCATTCAACTAACAGAGTTGAACCTGTCTTTTGATTGAGAAGTTCTGAAATTATCTTTCTGTAGAAACTGCAAGCGGAAATTCAGAGCGATAAGGGGCCTGTAGTGGAAAAAGGAATATCTTCAAATAAAAACTACACAGAAGCATTCTGCGAAACTTCTTTCTGTTCTGTGCAGTCTAGTAACAGAGGTGAACCTTACTTTTGATTGAGGAGTTTTGAAACACACTTTCTGTAGAAACTGCAAGCGGACATTTGCCGCGCTAAGGGGCCTATAGTGGAAAAAGGAATATCTTGAAATAAAAACTACACAGAAGCATTCTGGCAAACTTCTTTCTCTTCTGGGCATTCAACTAGCAGAATTGAACTTTACTTTTGATTCAGAAGTACTCAAACTCTCTGTCTGTATAAACTGCAAGCGGATAATCGGAGCGCTTAGGGGTCTATAATGGAAAAAGAAATATCTTCAAATAAAAACTACACAGAAGCATTCTGCCAAACTTCTTTCTGTTCTGTGCATTCAACTAACAGAGCTGAGCCTTACTTTTTAATGAGAAGTAATGAAACTCTTTTTTTGTAGATAGTGCAATCGGATATTCGGAGGTCTAAGGGACCTACAGTTGAAAAAGGAATATCTTCAAATTAAAACTACATAGAAGCATTCTGCCAAACTTCCTTCTCTTCTGTGCATTCAACTAGCAGAGTTTTACCTTACTTTTGTTTGAGAATTAATGAAACTCTCTTTCTGTAGATACTGCAAGCGGATATTTGGAGCGCTAAGGGGCCTACAGTGGAAAATGGAGTATCTTCAAATAAAAACTACACAGAAGCATTCTGCCAAACTTCTTTCTGTTCTGTGCATTCAACTAGCAGAGTTTAACCTTACTTTTGATTGACGAGTTTTGAAACACACTTTCTGTAGAAACTGGAAGCGGACATTCGGAGCTCCAAGGAGTCTATAATGGAAAAAGGAATATCTTCGAAT
>NW_026656339.1:0-5897 GCF_009828535.3 Hylobates moloch
CCAGTAGTCATTCAGGAGCAGGTTGTTCAGTTTCCATGTAGTTGAGCAGTTTTGAGTGAGTTTTTTAATCCTGAGTTCTAGTTTGATTGCACTGTGGTCTGAGAGACAGTTTGTTATAATTTCTGTTCTTTTACATTTGCTGAGGAGAGCTTTACTTCCAACTATGTGGTCAATTTTGGAATAGGTGTGGTGTGGTGCTGAAAAAAATGTATATTCTGTTGATTTGGGGTGGAGAGTTCTGTAGATGTCTATTAGGTCCACTTTGTGCAGAGCTGAGTTCAATTCCTGGATATCCTTGTTAACTTTCTGTCTCGATGATCTGTCTAATGTTGACAGTGGGGTGTTAAAATCTCCCATTATTATTGTGTGGGAGTTTAAGTCCTTTGTAGGTCACTCAGGACTTGCTTTATGAATCTGGGTGCTCCTGTGTTGGGTGCATATATATTTAGGATAGTTAGCTCTTCTTGTTGAATTGATCCCTTTACCATTATGTAATGGCCTTCTTTGTCTCTTTTGATCTTTGTTGGTTTAAAGTCTGTTTTATCAGAGACTAGGATTGCAACCCCTGCCTTTTTTTGTTTTCCATTTGCTTGATAGATCTTCCTCCATCCCTTTATTTTGAGTCTATGTGTGTCTCTGCATGTGAGGTGAGTTTCCTGAATACTGCACACTGATGGGTCTTGACTCCTTATCCAATTTGCCAATCTGTGTCTTTTAATTGGAGCGTTTAGCCCATTTGCATTTAAAGTTAATATTGTTATGTGTGAATTTGATCCTGTCATTATGATGTTAGTTGGTTATTTTGCTCGTTAGTTGATGCAGTTTCTTCCTAGCCTCGATAGTCTTTAGAATTTGGCATGTTTTTGCAGGGGCTGGTACCAGTTGTTCCTTTCCATGCTTAGTGCTTCCTTCTGGAGCTCTTTCAGGGCAGGCCTGGTGGTGACAAAGTCACTCAGCATTTGCTTCTCTGTAAAGTATTTTATTTCTCCTTCACTTATGAAGCTTAGTTTGGCTGGATATGAAATTCTGGGTTGAAAATTCTTTTCTTTAAAAATGTTGAATATTGGCCCCCACTCTCTTCTGGCTTGTAGAGTTTCTGCCGAGAGATCAGCTGTTAGTCTCATGGGCTTCCCTTTGTGGGTAACCCGACCTTTCTCTCTGGCTGCCCTTAACATTTTTTCCTCCATTTCAACTTTGGTGAATCTGACAATTATGTATCTTGGAGTTGCTCTTCTCGAGGAGTATCTTTGTGGTGTTCTCTGTATTTCCTGAATCTGAATGTTGGCCTGCCTTGCTCGATTGGGGAAGTTCTCCTGGATAATATCTTGCAGAGTGTTTTCCAACTTGGTTCCATTCTCCCCATCACTTTCAGGTACACCAATCAGACGTAGATTTGGTCTTTTCACATAGTCCCATATTTCTCGGAGGCTTTGTTCGTTTCTTTTTATTCTTTTTTCTCTAAACGTCCCTTCTCGCTTCATTTCATTCATTTCATCTTCCATCGCTGATATCCTTTCTTCCAGTTGATTGCATCGGCTACCGAGGCTTTTGCAATCTTTGCGTAGTTCTTGAAACTTGGCTTTCAGCTCCATCAGCTCCTTTAAGCCCTTCTGTGCATTGGTTATTCTAGTTATCCATTCGTCTAATTTTTTTTCAAAGTTTTTAACTTCTTTGCTATTGTTTTGAATTTCCTCCCATAGCTCGGAGTAGTTTGATCGTCTGAAGCCTTCTTCTCTCAACTCGTCAAAGTCATTCTCTGTCCAGCTTTGTTCCATTGCTGGTGAGGAACTGCGTTCATTTGGAGGAGGAGAGGTGCTCTGCTTTTTAGAGTTTCCAGTTTTTCTGCTCTGCTTTTTCCCCATCTTTGTGGTTTTATCTACTTTTGGTCTTTGATGATGGTGATGTACAGATGAGTTTTTGGTGTGGATGTCCTTTCTGTTTGTTAGTTTTCCTTCTACCAGACAGGACCCTCAGCTGCAGGTCTGTTGGAGTTTGCTAGAGGTCCACTCCAGACCCTGTTTGGCTGGGTGTCGGCAGCGGTGGCTGCAGAACAGCGGATTTTCATGAGACCGCAAATTGAGCTGTCTGATAGTTCCTCTGGAAGTTTTGTCTCAGAGGAGTACCTGGCCGAGTGAGGTGTCAGTCTGTCCCTACTGGGGGGTGCCTCCCAGTTAGGCTGCTTGGGGGTCAGGGACCCACTTTAGGAGGTAGTCTGCCTGTTCTCAGATCTCCAGCTGCATGCTGGGAGAACCGCTACTCTCTTCAAAGCTATCAGTCAGGGACATTTAAGTCTGCAGAGATTCCTGCTGACTTTTTGTTTGTCTGTGCCCTGCCCCCAGAGGTGGATCCTACAGAGGCAGCAGGCCTCCTTGAGCTGTGGTGGGCTCCACCCAGTTCGAGCTTCCTGGCTGCTTTGTTTACCTAAGCAAGCCTGGGCAATGGCGGGTGCCCCTCCCCCAGCCTTGCTGCCACCTTGCAGTTTGATCTCAGACTGCTGTGCTAGCAATCAGCGAGACTCCGTGGGCATAGGACCCTCCGAGCCAGGTGCGGGACACAATCTCCTGGTGTGCCATTTTCCAAGCCTGTTGGAAAAGCGCAGTATTAGGGTGGGACTGACCCAATTTTCCAGGTGCTGTCTGTTACCCCTTTCTTTGACTAGGAAAGGGAACTCCCTGACCCCTTGCACTTCCCAAGTGAGGCAATGCCTCACCCTGCTTGGGCTCGCACACAGTGCGCTGTTCCGACTGTCCTGCACCCACTGTTTGGCACTCCCTAGTGAGATAAACTCGGTACCTCAAATGGAAATGCAGAAATCACCCGTCTTCTGTGTCGCTCATGCTGGGAGCTGTAGACCGGAGCTGTTCCTACTTGGCCATCTTGGCTCCACTATTGAGATCTTTAAGTAAACTTTTGTTGAAGTATACTGTATATACAGAAAAGTGCACAAGTGATCAGCTCGATACATTTTCACAAAGTGAGCAAGAAATAAACATGCACCACACACTGGAAGCTTCCTCCAAGTCCCCATCTAGTCACTAATGCATCACAAGTGTAACCACTATTCTGACTTCTAAAAACATAGATAGTTTTGAATTTTAAAAAAACTTTAGGTAAGCAGAATCATACAGTATATATTATTTTGTGTCTATTTTTTTGCTAACATTATCTGTGAGAGTAATCCATACTGTTGCATGTAGAGTATTCATTGCCATTTATGTATGACTATATTTTATGTATCCATTCTATTGATGAGGGATATTTAGATTGTTTCCAGCTTGGGACTATTATGAATAGTGCTGCTATGAACATTCTTATACATGTTGTTTGGTAAATATATGCATCCATTTCTCTTGGGTGTAATGTCATAAATTGTGCATAGTTTTACTCTGAAAACAAAATTAGGGGGTAGAGCCTGGAGTATAGTGAACTCAGCAAGGCAAATGCTATCTTATGGGAGCCTGTTGGGAAAACTAGGTTGTCTTGTCCAAGAGACAGCTCTGTTAATTTCCATGTCCCACTGAACTTAACACTTGACACTTCAGCTAGACTGTGTATTGCCTTAAATACTATTCTCAGAAATAACCAGTGGTGTCATTCTAGCAAGTATCACTCTAGAAAACTCCTTATACATACAAAGGCATAAAAAATCTTTTTAAAAGGTCATTATTTCCAAGAAAAGTGAGCAGAGGCAAGAAAAATATAATTAAAAATATTTATCTCTCAATGCCTTGTTTTATGAAATCTGCTTTTTCATGGGTCTAAGCAAGATGATGGATATTAGTTGCTGAGGGGAGAGGAAGTAAAAAGATGTGCTGTTGCCCAGTATTCTAGGATGAAGATAAAGAAGTATAAATACAAAGAGACAGTTGCTGCAGGAGTAGATAAGAAAGTGTCAGAATAAGTTTTGTCTCTGGAAATCAGAGAAAAACAAATTCCAACAAAATGGTCATGCACTTTCTTTTGGATTCCAGGATTGGCGAAGAAAAAAAATGAGTGACAGGTCTGGTGTGCTTGGGGGAAGAGAGAGAGGCAGGCACACTCTTGCATCACTACTGGTGGCAACCATGGCTCATTAGTGACATATATCTCAGGTGACCAAGATCTGTGGGAAAGTCAAGTCTTTTTGATCCAGCCATCAGCTCTCTGCTGTTGACCTCAGAGAGGCGTGTTTGTAGATGAGTGAAGAAAGAAGAAACTGCTCTGGTTATGTGCAGGTTGGTGTGAGAATGAGGATTGCCTGGGAAGTCTCTCGCCCCACCCACCAGCTTATTTTAGTTCTCTAAATGGTGCATAGGATCAGGGGGAGAGTTGGTGTTGCGGAGCCGAGAGTGAGAGGTGAGAAATGTTTGACAGAGTCCAGAATCAGTAAAAGGTAGGAACTGTGGCCTGTCACCCAGCGCTGTGTTCACCGACCCTACCGATAGATGTTGGTTTGTCTGTCTGTAGGGGGCAGTACAACCCAAGAAAAAGGAAGAAGAAAATTACAGGTTATCTGGTAGAGAATGAAGCAAGAGTGTATTCCTTCAAGGAAATGTGGAGCCAGAACCAGTCACAAGACGGTGGTACACACAAGTGCTAAACTGGAACTTGCCCTTCTACTCCTGTCCTGTTTTCGGAAAACCCTTAATCCCAATCCTTTATGGCTCTGAGAAAGCGGTGTCAAAATCTATGGCGCAGAAAGGGGAGTGAGGTGAGGTAGAGCAGAAAAGTGGGCATTCATGGGAGAAGGGCGAGGAATAAAGTGGCAGGAAGCCAGGGTGGTGAAGATGGGTGTGCCTGAGACCTAAATGGGAGACTTTGGAAAGTTATATTCCTCACTCTGGAGTGGATGCACCTGAAACTTATGTGTCAGTGCATTTACCAATCTCTATTCTCTTTTCTCTGTTTACCTGTAGACAATAATCTAAGTAAGGGAGGAAAGAAATTGCTCCACAGAGTGTGATATGCTGGAGATAAGGGATGGAAACGAGGCGTCCGAGGCAGACTACAGAGTCCAGAGGCAATTCAGCTTCTCCCTCTCACAGCCTTTGTTTTATTCTCCTCTTACATTGGTGCTGGAAAAAGATAAATGCTGCACCTCTGGGAAAATAGTGGAAATGAGTTTGAGGGAGGTAAAACCCCAGAGGAGGAACATTTGAAAATTAAGACCTTCAATCCGGAAATAGAGATACTGATACCCTTGTATCCTGTGCATTGACATGTCTCTTTGGGGAGACTCATCTGAAAGCTCTATGTGTTTGCATTGCTGCTAGGTCCATGTTGGATGGCAATTAGATTGATTGTGTCCAGGAAAAGAATGTCTAACAATCTACTTCTTAGAATGCCACAACTAGATCACCTTTTAAACAGTGATGTCCATCTGTGACTTGCATTAGATGTGGGATATACTCAGACTGACGAATTTGTGAAAGAAGATATGGAAGTCTGGTCTAGAAGTTGACACAGTGCTCATCCACTTATCAGAAGAAGGCACAACCAAGCAAGAAAAACAAAAAGAGCGTGGGAGCTGCAGACAGTGGGGAAGACAGGCAAGGCCCATGATCTGCAGTCAAGAGTTGAGGACAAGCCAAGCCCTGGGGATCAGTCTGACAATAATCATGGGCAGTAAGATCTTGCAGCCTCTCCAAAAGCAAACCATCAAAATAAAAATGAATCACCTATTCCCCCAATAAAAATAAAAAAATTTCTGGGTATGCTCAAAACTTTAAAAATGGCAGTCGTGTTCTGGACCTCTCCAAGTGTCTTTTCATTCAGGGAAAACTGTTGTTTGCCGAGCCCAAGGATGCGGGCTTTCCGTTTGGCCAGGATATCAATAGCCATGTGGCCAGCCTCTCAATGGCTAGAAACACGAGCCCCACTCCAGACCCCACTGTTAGAGAGGCTTTGTGTGCCCCGGA
>NW_026656340.1:0-5896 GCF_009828535.3 Hylobates moloch
ATACATACAGTATTAGATGTGAAAGGGAGTGCATAATTATAGATGTTGCAGTCATTAAAAATATGGAAAAGGATATTATGATTTATATAAAGGATATATAAAAGGAGTATATGCCAACATATTTAAATGAAATGTATACATCTTAGAAAAATATGTGACTAAAAGTGACATCAAAATAAATAAAATGGTTTTGTAACCTTTAGTGACATTGAATTAATAGTAAAAAAAAAAAAAAAAATCTTCCAGGCCAGGCACAGTGGCTCATGCCGGTAATCTCAGCACTTTGCTGGTAATGTCAGCACTTTGGGATGCCAAGGCAGGAGGATCTCTTAAGGCCAGGAGTTCAAGACAAGCCTGGGCAACTTAGCAAGACCCCATCTCTACAAAACATAAAAACAAAAAAGTTAGCTGGGCATGGTGGCATGTACCTGTAATCTCAGCTACTTAGGAGGCTGGAGCAAGAGGATAGCTTGAACCCAGGAATTCGAGGCTACCATTAGCTATGCAGTGAGCTATGATCACACCACTGCACTCGAGCCTGGGCAACAGAGCAAGACTCAGTCTCTAAAACAAAACAATAAAAAAAATTCCCATTAAAAAATGTCTGCCACCACATGCTTTTCCCAGTGAGGTCTACATTTTAAAAGGTAATAATTCCAACTGTGCAAAATCTCTTCCAGAAAATAGAAAAAGAGAAAAACTTTCCTCAACTCATTTAACAAGGTTGATCTCATCTCAGTACCAAAACCAAACTTGAACAAATATGGGAAATGGAAATTAAAGACCAATCTAACTATGAAGAGAGATGAAATAAATCACTACAATAAATGAGTACACAAAATCCAGCAATGTATAAAAAACACTGTATATGTATAATGCAGTAACATTTGACTTACAGAAATGTAAGGTTTATTAACTATAATAAACAATCTAGCACATTATCTAAAAAGAAGAAATGAGCATCAATAAATGCAGAATGATTGCTAGTGAATATTCAATATTCATGATTGCAAATGCTCTTAAAAATTATAAACAGAGGGAGGCCAGGTGCGGTGGCTCACACCTGTAATCTCAACACTTTGGGAGGCCGAGGTGGGCAGATCACCTCAGGTCAGGAGTTCAAGACCAGTCTGGCCAACATGGTGAAACCCCATCTCTACTAAAAATACAAAAATTTGCTGGGCATGGTGTTAGGAGCCTGTAATCCCAGCTACTTGGGAGGCTGAGGCAGGAGAATCACTTGATCCTGGGAGGCAGAGGTTGCAGTGAGCCGAGATCGCACCACTGCACTCCAGCCTGGGTGACAAGAGTGAGACACCGTCTCAAAAAGAAAAAAAAAAAAAAAAAGAGGGAAATTTTTTAATGCAATAAAAGGAACCTAAAACAAATACACAGTGTAATGGAAAGCATTATACTTAATGGTGAAACACTGATTGCATTCCCATAGAGATCAGGAACCAGACAAAAATGCCCACTGTCATTTACTCGCATTCAATGCTATTCTGGGGGTTCTAGTCAGTGCAGTTGAGGAAAAAGAAAAGTACAAGGTATAAAAATCAGAAATGATATGATTATGAACAGGGAATCCTAGATAATCTGCAAATAAATTATTTAAACTAATAAGAAAATTTGTTTCTACATAATCAATATACAAAAATGCATTACATTTCTATACACCGGGAATAAATAGAAAATGAAAGAGAAAAGATACCATTTACAGTAACATCAAAAGTGTGGAATAGCCATGGATAAATCTAACAAAATATGTGCTTCTCATAAAGATACAATTATAACACTTCATTGAACGTCATAAATAAACATGCTGTGGTTTTATGTAGGAAGATAATATTTTGAAGTCAAATCCACTTGATTATAAATTCAGTGCAATGCCATTCAACCAAACACCAATCGATATTTCATTGTAGTTTTTTTTGTACTTGAAATACAACCATGGGCTGTATAAGGACATTTTGGTCCAGGATGGACTGCATCTGCCACATTAGTTCCATAAGCTTATAATAGTGCAGCCAGGCATGGTGGCTCACGCCTATAATCCTAGCACTTTGGAGGCTGAGGCGGGCAGATTGCCTGAGTTCAGGAGTTCGAGACCAGCCTGGGCAAAATGGTGAAACCCTGTCTCTACTAACATACAAAAAATTAGCTGGGCTTGGCGGCATGTGCCTGTAGTCCCAGCTACTTGGGAGGCTGAGGCAGGAGAACTGCTTGAACCTGGGAGGTAGAGGTTGCAGTGAGCCGAGATTGAGCTACTGCACTCCAGCATGGGCACACAGTAAGACTCCATCTCTAAAAAAAAAAAAAAAAAATAACTAGAATAGTGTATCTTTACTGTACCTTTTCCATGTTTAGATATGCTGAGATACACAAATACCACTGTGTGACAATTGCCTACAGCATTCAGTACAGTCACATGATGCACAGCTTTGTAGCTCTGGAGTAACAGGCTATGCTGTATGGCCTAGGTGTGTAGTAGGTTACACTATCTAGGTTTGTGTAAGTTCGCTCCGTGATGTTTGCACAATGACGGAATAGAGTAACGATGCATGCCTTATAGCGTATCCTCATTGTTAAGTGATGAATGACTGTATACCATGGTGGATCTATAGTCAGAATACTGGTTTAAATGTGATTTGAGATAATTGTTTTCTTCTGAGTATTACAAATTGATAGGTTCATTTGTTTCTATTGACCCAAAATTTTAGTTTTTAAAAATTATTTTTATTTCCTGTAAATTTTTTATTTTTTGAATATGTAACATATTAACATGGTTCAAAAGCAAAACATATGTTTAAACATGTGTGCACAGAATTTTTTTTCTTTCATCTGCAGCCACTTCCCACTTAGCACTTGGGGAACCAATTTCACTACTTTCTGGTTTTATGTTTCCATGCTTTCTTTTGCTATATTAAGTAGCTACAAACTGAAAAGAAGCTAAAGTCTAACACAGCGGGTTGAGTAAAAAATTGAAATATACTCATACAACAAAATATTATTACCATGAAAATGAAGAGACTGCAGCAAGGCACATGTTGTTTTGTCACAGGGTGGTGGTTACATGCGTATTTGCCTTATTTTTTATTTTTTAAATATACATATGCATTACAAAATGTTATTGTATATATTTAAGTTTTACAGCGTTAGGTTATAAGATACATATAGATAGTAAAATGGTTACTATAGTGAACAAATTAACATATCCGTCATCTCAGTTATCCATTTTTGTGTTTGTTTTTGTTGCAAGAGCAGCTAAAATCTACTCACTGAGCACCGATACCAAACACAATACACTTTTGTTGCACGTAGTTCTTATGTTGTGCATTAAATCTCTAGATTTGTTCATTTTACGTATCTGCTAATATGTATCCTCTGACCCACATCTCTTCATTTCCTCGCCCACTTGCCCATCCCTGATAACCACTATTTTATTCTCTGTCTCTGTATACTTGATTTTTTTTTTTTTTTTTCAAGACAGAGTCTCACTCTGTCGCCCAGGCTGGAGTGAAGTGGTGCAATCTCAGCTCACAGCAACCTCCGCCTCCTGGGTTCAAGTGATTCTTGGGCTTCAGGCTCCCAAGCAGCTAGGACTATAGGCGCGTGCCACCATGCCCAGCTAATTTTTTGTATATTTATTTATGTATTTATTTTTGTATTTATGAGACAGAGTCTCACTGTGTCATCCAAGCTGCAGTGCAGTGGTGCGATCTTGGCTCACTGCAGCCTCCACCTCCCAGGTTCAAGCAACCCTCCTGCCTCAGCCCCCCAAATAGCTGGGACTACAGGCGTGCGCCACCATGCCCAGCTAATTTTTGTGTTTTTTTGTGCACTGAGATGGGGTTTCCCCATGAGGCCCAAGCTGGTCTTGAACTCCTGGGCTCAAGTGATCTTCCTGCCTCAGCCTCCCAAAGTGCTAGGATTACAGGTGTGAGCCACCGTGCCTGGCCTTATTTTTTGTATTTTTAATAGAGATGGGATTTCACTATGTTGGCCAGGCTGCTCTCTAACTCCTGGCCTCAAGGGATCCACTCACCTCGGCCTCCCAAAGTGCTAGGATTATAGGTGTGAACCACTGCGCCTGGCCAACTTTTAAAGAGTATAGTCCTGTATGTATCACACACTTTTCTTTTTTTTTTATTATTATTATTATACTTTAGGTTTTAGGGTACATGTGCACAATGTGCAGGTTTGTTACATATGTATCCATGTGCCATGTTGTTTTGCTGCACCCATTAACTCGTCATTTAACATTAGGTATATCTCCTAATGCTGTCCCTCCCCCCTCCTCCCACACCACAACAGTCCCCCGAGTGTGATGTTCCCCTTCCTGTGTCCATGAGTTCTCATTGTTCAATTCCCACCTATGAGTGAGAACATGCGGTGTTTAGTTTTTTATTCTTGCGATAGTTTACTGAGAATGATGTTTTCCAATTTCATCCATGTCCCTACAAAGGACATGAACTCATCATCTTTTATGGCTGCATAGTATTCCATGGTGTATATGTGCCACATTTTCTTAATCCAGTCTATCGTTGTTGGACATTTGGGTTAGTTCCAACTCTTTGCTATTGTGAATAGTGCCGCAATAAACATACGTGTGCATGTGTCTTTATAGCAGCATGATTTATAGTCCTTTGGGTATATACCCAGTAATGGGATGGCTGGGTCAAATGGTATTTCTAGTTCTAGATCCCTGAGGAATCGCCACACTGACTTCCACAATGGTTGAACTCGTTTACAGTCCCACCAACAGTGTAAAAGTGTTCCTGTTTCTCCACATCCTCTCCAGCACCTGTTGTTTCCTGACTTTTGAATGATGGCCATTCTAACTGGTGTGAGATGGTATCTCACTGTGGTTTTGATTTGCATTTCTCAGATGGCCAGTGATGATGAGCATTTTTTCATGTGTTTTTTGGCTGCATAAATGTCTTCTTTTGAGAAGTGTCTGTTCATGTCCTTTGCCCACTTTTTGATGGGGTTGTTTGTTTTTTTCTTGTAAATTTGTTTGAGTTCATTGTAGATTCTGGATGTTAGCCCTTTGTCAGATGAGTAGGTTGCAAAAATTTTCTCCCATTCTGTAGGTTGCCTGTTCACTCTGATGGTAGTTTCTTTTGCTGTGCAGAAGCTCTTTAGTTTAATTAGATCCCATTTGTCAATTTTGGCTATTGTTGCCATTGCTTTTGGTGTTTTAGACATGAAGTCCTTGCCCACGCCTATGTCCTGAATGGTATTGCCTAGGTTTTCTTGTAGGATTTTAATGGTTTTAGGTCTAACATATAAGTCTTTAATCCATCTTGAATTAATTTTTGTATAAGGTGTAAGGAAGGGATCCAGTTGCAGCTTTCTACATATGGCTAGCCAGTTTTCCCAGCACCATTTATTAAATAGGGAATCCTTTCCCCATTTCTTGTTTTTGTCAGGTTTGTCAAAGATCAGATAGTTGTAGATATGCGGCATCATTTCTGAGGGCTCTGTTCTGTTCCCTTGATCTATGCCTCTGTTGTGGTACCAGTACCATGCAAATCAGACTACATTTAAAAGTAAGCAATGAAAATGCTGTTATAAATTTGTACAGGATGCCGCTAAAGCAGGATGAAAAAATGTATGACCTTGAACACTCATAATACAAATCAAAGAATGAAAAGTAATGTGATAAACATCCATTAGGACTTAGAGGAGCAAAATAAAATACAATATAAAGAACAAAGTAATAAACATAAATCCAGAAAGTAATAAGATAAAATTAAATTTAAAATTGATGAATACAACAAAGCTAAAAAATGAGTCTTTGAAGCAGCCCATGATAACTCTAGTCAAGAATAAAAGAATTCACAATTATACATACAGTATTAGATGTGAAAGGGAGTGCATAATTATAGATGTT
>NW_026656341.1:0-5895 GCF_009828535.3 Hylobates moloch
ACAGATATATATATAATATATATATATTATGTATATACATGGCCATGGACAGATATTCTATTCCTGCTGACTTTATGTTTTGCATATATACATATATACACACACACACATACACACACACACACACATACATGCATATATCAGATACTATGTTACATCAGTGCTGGGTCTCCAAGGCAGACAGACAAGAAAAGTAATAATGATAAGAAGCACCTCCTGGAAGGAGTGAGATCTGTGCTGTTGGAGTCTTAAGTAGGCAAAGAGGGAGAGAGACTTTTATCGCCAAGAAAAACATGGGACCCAAGTTGTCAGATAGGAAAGGGCATGGCTGGAATTGGAGTTGTCTGAATGTTGCTCCAAATGGACTGTGGTGAAACAGAAACACAAGAAACTGACAGACAGTAAAATATCAGGTCTTGAAAAGATTTGTTCAGCCATGTTGAAGATGTAGCCTCAGAATCTAGAAGGTATTAAATGCTGACAAAAGAAATTAAATCTGACTACGGATGGAGCATGAAACCAATGTGATTAAATGTGCATTAGTGGTCAGGTGTGGTGGCTCAAGCCTGTAATCCCAGCACTTTTGGAGGCCAGGGTGGATGGATCACCTGAGGCCAGGAGTTCAAGACCAGCCTGGCCAACATAGTGAAACCCCATCTCTACTAAAAATACAAAAAGTATTTGGTGTGTTGGTACACGTCTAACGCCACCTACTCAGGATGCTGAGGCACAAGAATTGCTTGAACCCAGGGGCTGAGGTTGCAGTGAGCTGAAATCCTGCCACTGCCCTCAGCCTGGGTAACAGAGCGAGACTCTGTCTTAGGATAAAAAGGAAGAAAGTGTGTATTAGAAAACATGAAAGGTGGACTGTTGCAGGAGGTAATTAAAGGGAGAAACTTTTGGAATCCTTTGATGGAGATCAACAGGGTCTATTGCTAATGCCAGCTGTAAAATTTCACCATGTACTGACAGTGATGCAACCCACGACCATAATATCATGTGAACTTTATTAGTCAAGTGATGACACAAATAATTGTGATCCTGGTTACTGAGTTTACTAAGTGTAAACTGTAATGAAGACAACTTTTGAAAACTAAAAGTCAAGTTTAAAATAACTGGAGGAAAGTAATTGAGAAAATACTGAAATACATAGTGTGTGTTAATATTTTTCTAGATTTTCTGAGTGTGTGAGTGTGTGTGTGTGTGTGCATCTATCCATTTGTGCAATCCTAATTTATGACCTCATTTGATTCTCTAGATTTTCTCTCTGTGTGTGTGTGTGTGTGTGTGTGTGTGTGTGTGTGTGTGTGCATGCATCTATCCCCTTTGTGCCATCATAATTTAGGCCCTCATTTGATTTATGCCAGACTACTTGAGAAGTCACTTATTACTTTTCCCCAACTCCAGTTCTTTCCTTTCCCTTGCCTGCTGCCATAGTTTTGAAGTCACCTCCAAATTTCACATTAAATTCTGTGGCCATTGTGATAGTATTGAGAGGTAGGACCTTTAACAGGTGATTAGCCATGAGGGTGCATCCTCATGAGTGGATTGATAGCATTATCTGGAGAACAGTTTTTTTATTGTGTGAGTGGGCTTTGGATCAAAGGATGGGTTTGGCCCCAATTTCCTCTTCATCACATGTCCTTCACCATATGTTGCCCTTCTGCCATGTTGTAACACAGAAAGAACGCCTCACCAGATGCATCCCCTTGGACTTCCCAACCTCCACAACCATGAACAAAGTAAGTCTTTTTACAAATTACCTAGTTGGTGATATTGTGTTGTTGCAGCAGCAAAGGGACTATATCCCTCTATTATTTATTCATCTTTAGATAACTAAATAAACTAATTTATAAAAGGGTATGTCAAATTTCCTGTCAAATGACCAAAAAGCCCATATATTTCTAAAACAATGCGGTACCATAACCTGCCACTGTAACTAAATGCAATTTTTCTCTTCACCATTTATTTATTTTTTTTTAGAAATAAAGAAAGATCAAGCATAAAGGTAAACCTGTAATTTTATTATTCAATAAGTGAATTGCAGGAATTTTTAACGTTTTTGTCAATGTAAATTTCAGCCTCTGTTATCGTGCATAATCTGGTACTCTTCTGGTGGAAGATCAATTGTAATTAGGGTGATATTTGTCTGGTGAAGATGGTTGAAGAGCTGGCCTGGAACAAGAAGCAGCTGATGTATCAGCTGTCATAGGAATTGGCAACCACGGGTTGCCTGCTATTAGCAGGTTAGGATAAGGAGCCTCATTGACTGATAACCTCGGGATATCTGTTTGGAAAAGTACATGGCTCCACTATCAGCCTCAAAGAACAATTTTGTAAGGGAGATATAATGTGGTATGGAGAAGTTGTGGTTGTAACAAAATTCACAATGTGGCCATTTGTTTGCATGTAGGTGCTAAGAGAGTGTATATGAATATTGGTCAACTGATTTAAAATATCATGTTGATCTCTTGCAGTTTGTTCTGATGGTCCAACTGAGGTTGAAAATGGAGCAGGAGGAAAATATTTTCTAATTGTGCCAGGTGAACTAGCGATTCTCTGGCTGACAGAAGATTTCCTTGTTAGAGGGATATTTAAATTTGTGGAGGTTGAAAATGAACTTTCTCCATGAGTTTCAGGAGCTAAGCCAGAATTATTATTTTCCACATTAACCCCTGCTATACAGTGCTTTTTCTTGAAGTCTTCAGTAAATAAAGTGTATACAAGACAAGCATTTTTAATCTCAATTCTTCTTTTCAGTCTTACTAAAAGCTGGGGACAGCCATATTTGAAATTTGGATTATCATAGAACTTTAACAAAAACCAAAGGAGAAGGCAATTCAGTGCCATTTTAAAAGAAGAGACAAGTGACAATAAAAAATGTAACACATAAAATCTCAGATTTCTGTTTTGTGAGACAATGTTAATGTCATCAAATAATTCTTCAACATTGTTTACTATTTTTGAGACTGTGCTTGTTGGAAAAAAGCACTCAGATTGTTATGCCCTCAAGTGAAAACATGTTACATATTAATAGTAAAATTTTATTAAGTGGCTGTGGTGAGTTTATTTGGAGTTCATTGGTAAGATTCAAAGTTGTTAACAAAATCTCTTAAAACCCTGAATGTTTAATGCTGAAGCTGCCCTCAATAATTTCAAAAAGTTAAATAATTTTTACTTTTATATTTTATATAATTTTCAAAGTCTGGTCTAACTGAATTTATTAACATATTTATTGGTGGACAAAATGAAATTACATGCATACTCTGCATGAAGTGGTAACTGAATTATTTTGAATATCTTGCTTAAAACAGAGACTTCTTTTTCTCCTGCCAGAAAGTCAGCTAGAAGATCAGATGTTTGAAAATTCTGTTGAATTTTACTAAATCCCTAAAGACTGAGATGTCAAACTGAGCTTTTCTTACTGTCAGTTTAAAATATTCTGTAAGGAGTCTTTATTTCCAAAATTTCTTTTTTGAAGAATTCTTTATTAGTCACTATGCAAGTTCCATTTTCATCCCATGAAATAGAATTGAATTGGTCATTTTCATCTATTTTCCAAAGTTTTCTGGGAAAGGTCAGAGAAAGAAAATTATTATCTTTATCTGGCTCAGAGACATAAACTGTGTAACATGGACTTTTTAATAAAAATCCTTGTGACAAAACCTAAAAATCATTTTCTTCAATCATTGACCTTAAGTCTGAGTCCCCAGGGAGTGTGTGTTCACACAGTGGAGACCTAGTGGAGGCTTCTGAACCACTTGATTAATCTTTAGGAGAAACATCTTGAGTTTGTGAAGAAACATGTGCCATCTTAAATAAGTATTTCTATACCTAATATTTCAGCCTGCATGGTTGTCAATACTGCAGCTTCAAATGGTCCTTCACTAGGCCTACACAGGTAAAGTAATTTAGATCATCACAGTGGTTCCCAATTTGAGTAGCCATGATATCACAGTGGACTTCTGTCTCCTAGCAACAAACATAAAAATCTGGCAAAGAGTCCTTCTCCAGTCTGAGAAATGTATTCAGTAAAAATAAACTATAGACTGATTACTTACACAGTGTAATCTGCAAAAAATCTCATCCCTGTAAAATTTTTTAAATAAATAAGGAAATAAATAATGTCCTCAATCTCTGAAATAAATGTAATTTTCTCCCTGACAAACACTCTTACTAGATTGGTGTGAGGAGCATAGGGCCTGGTAATTGGACAAAATAAAAAAAAATAACTATTTTAAAAGCTCTGTCAGTTTGGCATATTGGATTGAAAACTGATGCAGTGCAAAGCTTATATGATAAAAAGATATCACAATAAGGATAAAAGGTAGGTCACTGGTTGTCAGGGGCTGGGGAACAGAAATAAATGTTAAGTAGATACAGGGTTTCCTTTTGGGCAATAGAAATGTTTAAGAACTAGAGAAAGACCCGTTGGAAAAGTGCAGTGTTAGTGTGGGACTGACCCGATATTCCAGGTGCCGTCTGTTACCCCTTTCTTTGACTAGGAAAGGGAACTCCCTGACCCCTTGCGCTTCTCGAGTGAGGCAATGCTTCGCCCTGCTTCGGCTCGCGCACGGTGCGCTTCACGGACTGTCCTGCACCCACTGTTTGGCACTCCCTAGTGAGATGAAACCGGTACCTCAAGCAGAAATGCAGAAATTACCCGTCTTCTGTGTCGCTCAGGCTGGGAGCTGGAGATCGGAGCTGTTCCTATTCGGCCATCTTGGCTCCCCCAGCCATCCCATTACTGGGTATATACCCAAAGGACTATAAATCATGCTGCTATAAAGACACATGCACACGTATGTTTATTGTGGCACTATTCACAATAGCAAAGAGTTGGAACCAACCCAAATGTCCAACAACGATAGACTGGATTAAGAAAATGTGGCACATATACACCGTGGAATACTATGCAGCCATAAAAAATGAGTTCATGTCCTTTGTAGGGACATGGATGAAACTGGAAAACATCATTCTCAGTAAACTATCGCAAGGACAAAAATCCAAACACCGCATGTTCTCACTCATAGGTGGGAACTGAACAATGAGAACTCATGGACACAGGAAGGGGAACATCACACTCCGGGGACTGTTGTGGGGTTGGGGGAGGGCGGAGGGACAGCATTAGGAGATATACCTAATGCTAAATGACGAGTTAATGGGTGCAGGAAATCAACGTGGCACATGGATACATGTGTAACAAACCTGCACATTGTGCACATGTACCCTAAAACCTAAAGTATAATTAAAAAAAAAAGAACTAGAGAAAGATGATGATTGCACAACATTATAAACATATTAAATTCCATTGAATTTTACACTCTAAAGTAATTTTAAATGATGTAAAATTTACCTTAAAAACTAAGATGAAAACAAATTTGAATAAAACTAACTGATTAGATTTCAGAATAAAAAGTTATTTATGTGCATATCTACTTAAAACATTTTTTTAATCATATCAGTAGAATAAATAATAATTTTATTTGGTACATCTGTAAATATCTGACAAATGTTAATGACGTAAAAGACTTTAAAAGCAAGTGGTCTACTTGTAAAGAGATCCCAAAAAGTAGGAGATTTAAAAAAATAATAATAACAAGAAAGTGTTTTAAGTAAAGCACATTTGTAAGTGTGTCTAAGCAGAAATATTTTTTATTTGGCTCCAAGGGCCAAATATCTATTCAAAAATGATTTTTAAAGAAATAATCCTTGTGTCCTGCAAGATAATGGTATCATTATAAAACAGGACTTGAATTTGTGAAGTAATCATAGTATTGAATAAAATATTCCTTCTTTTGAAAAATAACCATGCCCCATTTACAATAAGAATTTTATATGTTCATGGTTGAAAGGTGGTGTATTAAAATCTAACTCCTTGGCATTGGTAAGTGT
>NW_026656342.1:0-5894 GCF_009828535.3 Hylobates moloch
CCACTCCACTCCTCTCAACTCCACCCCACTATATTCTATTCCATTCCATGGCATTCCATTCCACTACATTACACTCCATTCCTTTCCCTCGACAGGTTCTCACTGTGTCACCCTGGCTGGAGTGCACTGGCAGAATCTCTGCTCACATTTCATTTCACCCTTCCATTCTATTGCTTTCCATTCCATTCCACATCCATTCCAATCCATTCCACTCCACTCCACTCCTCTCCACTCCATTACATTCCAAGAGATTCCATTCCACTCCTTTCCACTCCACTCCTCTTCACTCCAATGAACTCCACTCAACTCTACTCCAATCCATTCATTCCATCCCATTTCATCCCACTCCACTCCACTCCAATCCATTCCATTTCATCATATTTCATGCCACTCCACTCCTCTCCACTCCACTCCATTCCATTCCACTCCACTCCACTCCAGTCCACTCCATCCTAATCCATCCCATTCCACTCCACTCCATTGCACTCCAATCCACTCCACTCCACTCCATTGCATTCCATTACATCGCAATCCATTCCACTCCATTCCACTCCACTGCACTCCTCACCACTCCACTGCATTTCATTGCATTCCATTCCACATGATTCCATTCCATTCCTTTCTTTCAACAAGTCCTCACTCTGTTACCCAGGCAGGACTGCAGTGACACAATCATAGCTCACATTTCATTTCACCATTCCATTCCATTCCATTCCATTCCACTCCACTCCACTCCATTCCATTCCATTCCATTCCATTCCACTCCACTCCATTCCACTCCACTCCACTCCATTCCAATCTACTCCAGTTCATTCCGTTCCATCCCATTCCATTCCTTTCCATTCCAATCCACTCCACTCTACTCCATACATCTCCACTGCATTCCATTCCTCTCCAATGCATTCAATTCCACTCCATTCCACCCCGTTCCACTACACTTCATGTCAATCCTCTCCACTTCATTCCACTCTACTCCACTCTACTCTATTACATTCCATTCCACTTATTACACTCCATTCCACTGTAATCCACTCCACTCCACTCCTCTCCAATCCACTCCATTCCATTCCATTCCTTTCTTTTGAAAGGATCTGACTCCATCACTCAGAGTGGAGTGCAGTGGCACAATCTAAGCTCACATTTCGTTTCACAATTTCATTCCATTCCTTTCCATTACATTCAACTCCACTCCACTCCACTCCATTCCAGTCCAATCCATTCCACTCCACTCCACTGCCTTCCATTCAAGCTGATTTTATTCCACGCTACTCCACTCAATTCCAGTCCATACCATTCCAATCCCCTCCACTCCATTCCATTCCATCCCATTTTATTCCACCCGACTCCACTCAACTCTACTCCATTCCATTCCATTCCATTCCACTCCAGTCCACTCCACTCCACTCCACTCCACTGAAATCCATTCCACTCCAGTCCGTTTCACTCCTGTCCATAGCATTCCAATTCACTCCACTATACTCATCTCCATTCCACTCCACTGCATTCCACTCCACTCCACTACACTACATTCCAATACATTCCTTTACACTCTATTCCACTGCACACCACTCCACTCCACTCACCTCCATTCCACTGCACTCCACTCCATTCCATTCCATCCCATCCCATTCCAGTCAACTACAGTCCACTCCACTCCACTCAATTCCACTCCACTCCACTCCACTCCATTCCACTCCATTCCATTCCATTTGATTCCATTGCACTCTTCCACTTCACTACACTCCACTCGATTCCTTTCCACCCATTTCAACTCAAATACATTCCACTTCACTCCATTCTATTCCACTCCACTCCACTCCATTGCACTCCATTCCATTCCATTCCATTCCATCCCATTCCATTCCATCCCATCCCATTGCATTCCAGTCCATTCCATCCCATCCCTTTGCATTCCAGTCCATTGAACTCCACTCCACTTCAATCCATCAGATTCCATTCCATACCATTCCATTCCATTCTATTCCATTCCAGACGATTTTATTCCATGCCATTGCATTCCATTCCATTCCATTCCACTCCATTCCACACCACTCCATTCCATTCCATCTGATTCCATTGCACTCCATGCCATTTCACTCGACTCCACTCCACTCGATTCCTTTCCATCTCATTCAATTTGAATCCATTCCACTCCACTCCATTCTATACCACTCAACCCCACTCCTTTGCACTCCATTCCATTCCTTTCCATTACATTACATTACATGCCATCCCATTGCATTCCAGTTCATTCCACTGCACTCCACTACATTCCATTCCATTCCAGTCCATTCCATTCCACACCATTGCATTCCAGTCCATTCCACTCCACTCCACTCCATTCCACTTCACTAAATTCCATTCCATTCCATAACATTGACCTCCATTCCATCCCATTGCATTCCAGTCCTTCCCATTCCACTCCACTCTACTCTACCCCACTCCACTCCATTCCATTCCATTCCATCCCATTCCATTCCACAACACTCCACTCACCTCCCGTACACTCCAATGCATAACGTTCCATTCCATCCCATTCCATTACACTCCATTCCAATCCACTCCACTGACACCACTACACTCATCTCCACTCCACTCCAATGCACTTCATTCCATTCCATTCCATACCATTTCCCTTCATTCCATTCCACTCCATTCGATTTCATTCCATCACATTCCATTCCACTCCGTTCCACACCACTCTACTCACCTCCCCTACATTCCACTCCATATCATTCCATTCCATCACATTCCATTCCACTCCATTGCACTCCACTACTCTGACCCCACTACACTCATCTCCACTCCATTCCAATTCACTCCATTCCATTCCATACCGTTTCCCTCCATTCCATTGAATTTCATTCCATTTCATTCCATTCCATTCCATTCCATACCATTTCATTCCATTCCATTCCATTCGATTCCATTCCATTCCATTCCATTCCATTCCATTCCATTCCACACCATTTTCCTCCATTCCATTCCGTTCCATTCCATTCCATTCCATACAATTTCCTCCATTCCATTCCATTCCATTCCATTCCATTCCATACCATTTCATTCCATTCCATTCCATTCCATTCCATTCCATTCCATTCCATTCCATACCATTCCATTCCATTCCATACCATTCCATTACACGCCACTCCACTGCACTCCAGGCCACTCATTCCATTCCCATCTATTCCATTCCATACCATTTCTTCCATTCGATTCCCATCATTCCATTCCACCCCCATTCGATCCATTCCATTCCATACCATTCGATTCCCATCCATTCCATTCCACACCACTCCACACCTTTCCATTCCATCCCACTCCATTCCCCACCACTCCACTCACCTCTCTTACACTCCACTGCATAACATTCCATTCCAACCCATTCCATTACACTCCATTCCACATCACTCCACTCACCCCAGATCACTCATCTCCACGCCACTCCAATTCACTCCATTCCTTTCCATTCCATACCATTTCCCTCCATCACATTCCATTCCATTCCAATCCACTCCAATCCACTCCATTCCATTCCACTCCACTTCACTCCTCTCCATTCCATTCCGTTCCATTCCGTTCTGTTCCGTTCCGTTCCATTCCATTCCATACCATTCTGTTCCATTCCATTCCATTCCACACCGCTCCATTCCATTCCATCCGAATTCATTGCACTCCATTCCACTTCACTCCACTCCACTCGAGTCTGTTCCATCCATTTCAACTCGAATCCATTCCATACACTCCACTCTATTCCACTCCACTCCAGTCCATTGCACTCCATTCCATTCCATTCCATTCAATTCCATTCCATTCCATCGCATTGCATTCCAGTCCATTCCTATCCACTCCACTCCATTCCATTCCATTTCATTCCATTCCAGTCCATTCCATTCCATCCCACTGCATTCCAGGCCATTCCAATCCACTCCACTCCATTCCATTCCATACCATCCCATTCCATTCTAATCCAAGCCACACCACTCAACTCACCTCCCCTACACTCCACTACATAACATTCCATTCCATCCCATTACATTGCACTCCATTCCACTCCACTCCACTGACACCACTACACTCATCTCCACTCCACTCCAATTCACTCCATTCCATTTCATTATATACCAATTCCGTCCATTCCAATCCAATCCATTCCATTCCATTCCACTCCACTCCACCCCACTCCACTCCACTGCACTCCACTCCATTCCATTCCATTCCACACCAGTCCATTCCATTCCATCCAATTCCATTGCACTGCATTTCACTTCACTCCACTCCACTCGATTCCATTCCGTCTAATTCATTTTGAATTCATTCCACTATACTCCTCTCTATTCCACTCCACTCCTCTCCATTGCACTCCATTCCATTCCATTCCCTTCCATTCCACTCCATTCGATTCCATTCCATCACATTTCATTCCACTCCATTCCACACCACTCCACTCACCTCCCCTACATTCCACTGCATATCATTCCATTCCATCACATTCCATTGCACTCAATTGCACTCCACTTCTCTGACCCCACTACCCACATCTCCACTCCATTCCAATTCACTCCATTCCATTCCACTCCATACCATTTCCCTCCATTCCATTGCATTCCATTCCATTCCATTCTATTCCATACCATTTTCCTCCATTCCATTCCACTCCATTCCATACCATTCGAATCCCATCCATTCCATTCCATACCAATCCACACCTTTCCATTCCATCCCATCCCATTCCATTCCACTCCATTCCCCACCACTCCACTCACCTCTCTTACACTCCACTACAAAACATTCCATTCCAACCCATTCCATTACACTCCATTCCACATCACTCCACTCACCCCAGTACACTCATCTCCACTCCACTCCAATTCACTCCATTCCATTCCGTTCCATACCATTTCCTTCCATCACATCCATTCCATTCCAATCCACTCCATTCCATTCCACTCCACTCCACTTCTCTCCACTCCACTCCATTCCATTCCATTCCATTCCTTTCCATTCCATTCTGTTCCATTCCATTCCATTCCACATCGCTCCATTCCATTCCATCCGAATTCATTACACTCCATTCCACTTCACTCCACTCCACTCCACTTGAGTCCGTTCCATCGAATTCACCTTGAATCCATTCCATACACTCCACTCTATTGCACTTCACTCCAGTCCATTGCACTCCATTCCATTCCATTCCATTCCATCCTGTTGCATTCCTGTCCAATCGTATCCACTCCACTCCATTCCATTCCATTCCATTTCATTGCATTCCAGTCCATTCCATTCCATCCCATTGCATTCCAGTCCATTCCACTCCACTCCACTCCATTCCATTCCATCCCATCCCATTCCTTTCTACTCCAATCCACACCACTCAACTCACCTCCCCTACACTCCACTACGTAACGTTCCATTCTATCCCATTCCATTACACTCCATTCCACTCAATTCCACTGATCCCACTACACTCATCTCCACTCCACTCCAATTCACTCCATTCCATTTCGTTACATACCAATTCCCTGGATTCCAATCCATTCCATTCCATTCCATTCCATTCCATTCCATTGCCTTCCATTCCATTCCATTCCATTCCATTCCACTCCCTTCTATTCGACTCCACTCCACTCCAATCCACTGCACTCCATTCCATTCCATTCCATTCCACACCAGTCCATTCCATTACATCCGGTTCCATTGCACTCCATTGCACTTCACTCCACTCCACTCCACTTGATTCCATTCCATCCAATTCATTTCAAATTCATTCCACTATACTCCTCTCTATTCCACTCCACTCCACTCCATTACACTCCATTCCATTCCATTCCATTCCGTTCCATCCCATTCCATACCAGTCCATTTCACTCCTCTCCGCTCCATTCCATACGATT
>NW_026656343.1:0-5893 GCF_009828535.3 Hylobates moloch
CAAAAAAAAAGAAAAAGAAAAAAAGAGAAAAAGAGACTCGGGTCAATGCCATTATGATTACTGTGTGCCTGTTTTTGTAAGTTTTTATTGGAGCACAGTGACATTTCCATATTGGCTATGGCTGCTTTCACACTACAACAGACAGATCCCATATAGCTCAGAAAGTCGAAAATATTTTCTCTCTGGCCGTTTACAGAGAAAGCGTTGACCCCACTCTAACTCAAAGGTATTTTAATGACACTGAACTAATTTTCTATCTATAATCCTTTTGTAAGTTACCAATAAAAATGAAGCACTGGAAACAGATTGTCATCTAACTTCAGTCCTTTTCAAAAAGCTGAACAGAACTGTGATAGCATCTCTTATGGACAGTGGTCATTGAAGCCGAGTGGGGAGGGCAGCAACAAAACAGCAGCAGATCCCTAGAAGAAAATCTACTACCATGCACTTCCTAAGGCTTCTACTACCAGGTGACTGCAAGACCCCTTTGACCCCAGGCATCAGTGCCACCTATCAACATTCCCAGTTCAGACTAAAAACCACATCACACCTCCCCTTTTCCCATTACTTCACTTTGGTAGCAGTAGTAATAGTCATCCCAATTTGCTTCATCCATGGCATCTGAGCTGCCAAATGTGCGACTGTGCCCTCAGCTGACACCACTAATCAACTGACTAACGGTAAGCATGAAACAAATGGCACCATCAATTGTCCTAATGACTGGCTGCTCAATTCTAGGTGTGCAGAGAGATTTTTGATTATGATACAGGGCTCTGTCCCATCTGGAGATCGAGACATCACAATTCCACTAAACAACATTTTGAACCCCAAAAGACCACACTCTTCTCCTCAAAGAAGAGTTTTTGTTAATTAGCGTATACTACAGTTGGCCCTTCCTTTTACACAGATGGTATGAATAAAGCGTTATCAATCAAACCTTTTTGCCTGGCATCTTCATCAGGGTCCCTAAACAACATCTTATGATGAGTGATCTGCTATAAAAGTTACTGAGAACACTTCAATGTTATTACGATAAACTCACTAACTCTGAACATAGTTTTGAGTGTTTGATGTTTTAATATGAATCAACGTTTTCTTCCCTGGTGATAAAGTTGAGTAGCGTATCTTACCACTGTTACAAAACTTTTAGTTTAATACTTGTGATTGTAATGTGCTTAGGACTATCTTCATCACTAAGGTTTATGTAGGGATTGTACAAGGAACGCATGGGAGGGGGTCTTTATTCCTATATGTCACTATAAAATAAAGTTAATTGGCAGTGGGGTGAATGGTCATTGATACTTAAACGTAGTATACACTGGAATGTTTTACACTGGCTTACACTTTATGTAAGGAATACACTCGGTTGGGGAGATTCAGACCGAAATCTGTAGAAAAGCTATTTCTGAAAGCATAAGAAACAAGTTCCAATGAAAAAGATATCAGATCTCAAAAAAAAAAAAAAAATCTTTAAAGAATGCAATACTCTAAGGTATTTTAATTCTTAAATGTCATTTGTAACCCACACAATGCAATATTGAGGAAACAACCAAAGTATATTTTACGCTAATCATCCTAGCAATACTCAAGCCTTTATCACTTCTATGTTATCTTCCTTTAAGGCTAAATTCTGGTTCCGTTTCTACGAAAATGGCATCAGAACCAGAGGAATGTAAATAACCTAATGTTTATAACTTAGTAAGTGCTCAACAAATGGTAATAATTACTATTGTTTTAGTCATGTATTGTCTTTTTTTTAGTAGATATGTGAAATAGGTAGAGGCAAGTAATGCCATAGTAGAGATGTGGAAACAGGTTCAAATGGTGAGCATTAAAGGGCTCAACCATAGTCTCTCAAATTGCCAGTACAGGTTGAACACCCTTCTTTTTCTTACATGTAAAGAGACAATGATTAAAGAAGCAGCATTAATATGGTTTTCTCAGAAAGGATGTATGCTACCGTATCACATGGAGAGTTAGTGTTTTAGTCACAAAGTTTTCTGGAAAAAAAAGTCCACAATTTGTATAAAGAAATGTGGCCTATAGTGAATTACGTAAGAATGTTACATGCATTGGTCATTCTTTCTAGCATCCCAGAATATAAACCCTCTTCCAATGTATAGGAAAATCCTACCTCGTGAGTCGTGTGGGGAAGCAGGGTTTACCGCTCCTCTAGGGAAGTTGAAAACGCCAGACGCTTGCTTTCCCAGCCTCCCCTGCTGCTAGACTGTGGGCATATGTCCTATATAAGCACTTTTCTAAATTCCCTAATGATAAGAATCACCTGAGGCTCTTGTTAACGGCTACACAGGTCCATCTCATGGAGACTGATTTAGTGGCTATAAGATTGGGCTGGGAAATGTTTGCCTTGATAAGTACCCAGGTGATTCTCATGCTCAAAGAACCCTGCAACCAAACACTAGCCTAGAATGGACCCAGGGTTGTTTACCTTGCGTGTACGTTAGAACAACCTGTGGTGCTTTTAAAACCCAGGATTCCTGGAACCCCCCAGTTTAGACCAATTGAATCAGAATAGTCTCTGGGGTGGATCTCGTGTGTGCGTGCGTGTGTGTGTGTGTGTGTGTGTGTGTGTGTGTGTGTGGCTTCACAAGTGATTCCATTGTGAATGGAATGGAAAAGCTTCCAAAGCGAAGCTTTAAAACCCCTAGTTTAAGCCAAGACTTTACCAAACAGGTGCTGGGACTTTGATGTAGGAGTGATTCAAGGAGAGGACTACTGTGAGTAGGAGTCAGTGGTAATTGTAGCATGATCCAGTTCCTGGGATAGCAGAGACAGCAATGCTAGTGAGAGCATCTGTCATCCAGTGATCCATTATCAGTAATCCAAACTATAGCATTCAATAAAGCAGTGTCCCTACTTAGTCCACTCTTTGGTCTGATTTGGAGCAATGCTTAAGGTTGCATAGTCCTGGGACTGATTCTTCCAGTATTCCTAGCGATCCTGTAAGCTAGAGAACGCTGTTATATTAAAACCTTTCTCTACATAAGTCATCCAGAAGTTATTTCTATTGTTTGCAAGTAATAATGCCAAGTGTTACTAATACAGAGTAGTTGGGGAAAACTCTGACTTTGCAGGAAGGGACCTAAATTTGAGTCCTATGTGACCTCTCTGAGTCTGTATGTCTTTATCTGTAAAATGGGACTACCACACAGTTGTATAAAGCTGTCATGATGAATAAATTAAATGGTAACTCAAAGTGCTAATGACAGGCTCTGGAATCTCTGAGAAGAGCTTAGGGGTAGTAATGTGGAAAGTGGGTAAGGGACATGTCTGAATGCTCTATCTGTATAGTAAAAACAATATGCTGACTTTGATAATATATTTACATATGTGGTGATTTTGAGGGGTGGCTTATGAAGATTGATGCCCAAAGCCACTCCTGGGAACTGCCACTAGAAAAGGCTTGGCACAAGGCATTAAATGTTATTTTCTTCTTTCATTCCTTAATATTTAACATGCAAAGCTAGTCAAAGAGATGAATCCTAATAAAGTAAAATTTCAGAGTCTGTAGAAAACTATTGTTCATTAGTTATCTAGTCTACTAAATAAGTCATTTTGATTTATAAAAATTCCGGTGTATTTAAAGAACATCATTTACACACACCACGTATTTTTTTTCTAATATGCTTAACTATAATTCCAGTTTCTATTTATAGCCCTTCGTCATGTGATTAAGAATCCAATATGTGGTCAATGTTTTCCAATCAGATGGCTATATTTTGAGTTATCCAATGTTAACTCAGTCTTTAAAGTCCTACCATTATTTGGCTGTTGCTATGGCAAAATGGAAATTAAAATTTGAGAATTCCAAATCTGATTATCTTCCAGACAGGTAGAATGCAGACAAAATGTATTTCCATTATGATGACAATTTTTATGTAACTTGGCTCTTGGCCAGGCGTGGTGGCTCACGCATGTAATCCCAGCACTTTGGGAAGCCGAGGCAGGCGGATCACCAGGTCAGGAGATCGAGACCATCCTGGCTAACATGGTGAAATCCTGTCTCTACTGAAAATACAAAAAAAAACAAAAAGTTAGCCAGTTGTGGTGGCAGGCGCCTGTAGTCCCAGCTACTCGGGAGGCTGAGGCAGGAGAATGGCATGAACCCGGGAGGCGGAGCTTGCAGTGAGCCTAGATCACGCCACTGCACTCCCGCCTAGGCGACAGAGCAAGACTCCATCTCAAAAAAAAAAAAAAAAAAAAAACCTTGGCTCTCTATTTCCCCCTTTTCCTACTCATGCCATATAATTCCCAGACCCACCCTGTCCTCACATGAAGATAAGCCACTTTGTTCACCTAGGATTCAGTCATTTATATTTTTCCAATTCATAATTTCTGTACAGACATATACCTATGTATACATCTCATATACAGGCATTTTTTTCTTTGATGATTGTTTTATAAAGATAATATCATATCAAAAATACTCATCTTCATCTTGCAATTATCATTTAACAGTGTTATCTGGAACTCTCTCCAAAATTTTTCCTTTTTTCGCTAATTTAAATTTGCATATTTTTCTTCAACTTTTAAGTTCAGGGGTACATGTGCAGGATATGCAGGTTTGTTACATAGGTAAATGTGAGCCATGGTGGTTTGCTGCACCAATCATCGCATCACCTAGGTATTAAGCCCAGCATACATTAGCTATTCTTCCTGATGCTCTTCTTCACCCCACTGCTCCCCTCTAACAGGCCCCAGTGTGTGTTGTTTTCCCCCATGTGTTCATGAGTTCTCATCATTTAGCTCCCACTTATAAGTGAGAACATGTGGTGTCTGGTTTTCTGTTCCTGTGTTAGTTTGCTGAGGATAATGGCTTCCAACTCAACCCATGTCCCTGCAAAGGATGTGATCTCATCCTTTTTATGACTGCATAGTATTCCATGATGTCTATGTACCACATTTTCTTTATCCGGTATACTATTGATGGACATTTAGGTTGATTCCATGTCTTTGCTATTGTGAATAGTGCCGCAATGAACATATGTTTGCACGTATCTTTATAATAGAATGATTTATATTCCTTTGGGTATATACCCAATAATGGGATTGCTGGGTCAAATGGTATTTCTGCCTCTAGGTCTTTGAGGAATCACCACACTGTCTTCCACAATAGTTGAACTAACTTGCACTCCCACCAACAATGTAAAAGTGTTGTTTTTTATCCACAACCTTGCCACCATTTGTTATTTTTTGACTTTTTAAAAATATCCATTGCAACTGGCGTGAGATGGTATCTCATTGTGGTTTTGATTTGCATTTCTCTAATGATCAGTGATGTTGAGCTTTTTTTCATATTTGTTGGCCGCATGTATGTCTTCTATTGAGAAGTATCTGTTCATGTCCTTTGCCCATTTTTAATGAGGTTGTTGGTTTTTGCCTGTAAATTTAAGTTCTTTGCAGACTCAATATTAGATCTTTGTCAGATGGACAGAGTGCAAAAATTATCTCATATTTTGAAGCTTGTCCATTTACTCTGATGATAGTTTCTTTTGCTGTTCAGAAACTCTTTAGTTTAATTAGATCCCATTTGTGAATTTTTGCTTTAGTTGCAATTGCTCTTGGCATTTTCATCATGAAATGTTGTTTCATTTTGCATGTTTCAAATTTTCTTTTTTTTTTTTAAAGCATTCTTGTACACCAATCACAGACAAACAGAGAGCCAAATCATGAGTGAACTCCCATTCACAATTGCTTCAAAGAGAATAAAATACCTAGGAATCCAACTTACAAGGGATGTGAAGGACCTCTTCAAGGAGAACTACAAACCACTGCTCAATGAAATAAAAGAAGATACAAACAAATGGAAGAACATTCCATGCTCATGGGTTGGAAGAATCAATATCGTGAAAATGGCCATACTGCCCAAGGT
>NW_026656344.1:0-5893 GCF_009828535.3 Hylobates moloch
TGCTTCCTTCAGGAGCTCTTTTAGGGCAGGCCTGGTGGTGAAAAAATCACTCAGTGTTTGCTTGTCTGTAAAGTATTTTATTTCTCCTTCACTTATGAAGCTTAGTTTGGCTGGATATGAAATTCTGGGTTGAAAATTCTTTTCTTTAAGAATGTTGAATATCGGCCCCCACTCTCTTCTGGCTTGTAGAGTTTCTGCCGAGAGATCAGCTGTTAGTCTGATGGGCTTCCCTTTGTGGGTAACCCGACCTTTCTCTCTGGCTGCCCTTAACATTTTTTCCTTCATTTCAACTTTGGTGAATCTGACAATTATGTGTCTTGGAGTTGCTCTTCTCCAGGAGTATCTTTGTGGCATTCTCTGTATTTCCTGAATCTGAATGTTGGCCTGCCTTGCTAGATTGGGGAAGTTCTCCTGGATAATATCCTGAAGAGTGTTTTCCAACTTGGTTCCGTTCTCCCCGTCACTTTCAGGTACACCAATTAGACGTAGATTTGGTCTTTTCACATAGTCCCATATTTCTTGGAGGCTTTGTTCATTTCTTTTTATTCTTTTTTCTCTAAACTTCTCTTCATGCTTCATTTCATTCATTTCATCTTCCATCACTGATACCCTTTCTTCCAGTTGATCGCATCGGTTTCTGAGGCTTGTGCATTCGTCATGTAGTTCTCGTGCTGTGGTTTTCAGCTCCATCAGGTCCTTTAAGGACTTCTCTGCTTGGTTATTCTAGTTATCCATTCATCTAATTTTTTTTCAAAGTTTTTAACTTCTTTGCCATTGTTTTGAATTTCCTCCCATAGCTCGGAGTAGTTTGATCATCTGAGGCCTTCTTCTCTCAACTCATCAAAGTCATTCTCCATCCAGCTTTGTTCCGTTGCTGGTGAGGAACTGAGTTCCTTTGGAAGAGGAGAGGTGCTCTGCTTTTTAGAGTTTCCGGTTTTTCTGCTCTGTTTTTTTCCCCATCTTTGTGATTTTATCTACTTTTGGTCTTTGATGATGGTGATGTACAGATGGGTTTTTGGTGTGGATGTCCTTTCTGCTTGTTAGTTTTCCTTCTACCAGACAGGACCCTCAGCTGCAGGTCTGTTGGAGTTTACTAGAGGTCCACTCCAGACCCTGTTTGGCTGGGTGTCAGCAGCGGTGGCTGCAGAACAGTGGATTTTTGTGAGACCACAAATTCAGCTATCTGATAGTTCCTCTGGAAGTTTGTCTCAGAGGAGTACCCGGCCGAGTGAGGTGTCAGTCTGTCCCTACTGGGGGGTGCCTCCCAGTTAGGCTGCTCAGGGGTGAGGGACCCACTTTAGGAGGCAGTCTGTCCATTCTCAGATCTCCAGCTGCGTGCTGGGAGAACCACTACTCTCTTCAAAGCTGTCAGTCAGACAGGGACATTTAAGTCTGCAGAGGTTCCTGCTGAATTTTTGTTTGTCTGTGCCCTGCCCCCAGAGGTGGAGCCTACAGAGGCAGGCAGGCCTCCTTGAGCTGTGGTGGGCTCCACCCAGTTCGAGCTTCCTGGCTGCTTTGTTTACCTAAGCAAGCCTGGGCAATGGCGGGCGCCCCTCCCCCAGCCTCGCTGCCACCTTGCAGTTTGATCTCAGACTGCTGTGCTAGCAATCAGCGAGACTCCGTGGGCATAGGACCCTCCGAGCCAGGTGCGGGACACAATCTCCTAGTGTGCCGTTTTCCAGGCCTGTTGGAAAAGCGCAGTATTAGGGTGGGACTGACCCGATTTTCCGGGTGCTGTCTATTACCCCTTTCTTTGACTAGGAAAGGGAACTCCCTTACCCCTTGCGCTTCCCGAGTGAGGCAATGCCTCGCCCTGCTTCGGCTCGCGCACAGTGCGCTTCACCGACTGTCCTGCACCCACTGTTTGGCACTCCCTAGTGAGATGAACGGGTACCTCGAACAGAAATGCAGAAATCACCCGTCTTCTGTGTCGCTCAGGCTGGGAGCTGTAGACCGGAGCTCGGGATTAGTGCTCTTATAAGAAGAGATACTGGAGAGCTTTCTCTTTCTCTCCCCCAACTTCTCTCTTTCTCTTCCATGTAAAGACAGTGAAAAAGTGGCCATCTGCAAACCAGGAAGAGAGCCCTCACCAGGAAACCAAATCAGTCAGCAATTTGATCTTGGACTGTTCAGCCTCCAGAAATGAGAAATAAATTTCTGTTGTTTGAGCTACCTAGTCTATGGTATTTTGTTATGGCTGCCCAAGCTGATGGAAACATCCCCCTACCCCATCCCTAGAGCATAAGCTCAAGGACAAGAAGTTGTGTCTGATTGCTTACTGTTGTATCATCAATGCCTAGAATAGTTGTCTAGCATGTAGTGGGTTCTCCGTAAATATTTGCTAAGTAAATGCATGAATGAATGAATCAGATATGGTCCTTGCAGAGAGGATGACATGTACATGAGCATACTATGAGGTGGACAGTGGTTAAGTCACATGATGAAGGTACAGATAAAGCGTTCTGAGGGCTCGAAGAAATGGAGAGGTCATTCAGAGATGGAGAGGTAGTGAGGGGAATCCAGGAGGGCTTAATAGAGAAGGTAGCATTTGAGTTAGACCTTGAAGGAAGGGTAGGTTTTAGACTTGTGGCTGTATGGGGAAGCACAGGGAGTTCAGTCTGGCTGAAGTAGTGTATTTGAGGAGTAGTAGAAGTGGAAAATACAATTAGAATGAAGTCTGGAGCAAAATCATAAAAGGCCCTGAATGCCAGGGTAAGGAGATTTGTCTTTAGGTGTGGTATGAAGTGGAGCGGATATGAAGGTTATAGAATTGGCAGTAAAACTTTGAGTCATCAATCAATGACAGTCTCTGATTTAGCTTTTGGTTCTTTACTCAATTAATTGTCTCTTACTTAACTCCAAGTTCTTTTTTTTTTTTTTTTTTTTTTTTTTTGAGACGGAGTCTCGCTCTGTCACCCAGGCTGGAGTGCAGTGGCGCAATCTCGGCTCACTGCAAGCTCCGCCTCCCGGGTTCACACCATTCTCCTGCCTCAGCCTCTCCGAGTAGCTGGGACTACAGGCGCCCGCCACCACGCCCGGCTAATTTTTTGTATTTTTAGTAGAGACGGGGTTTCACCGTGGTCTCAATCTCCTGACCTCGTGATCCGCCCGCCTCCGCCTCCCAAAGTGCTGGGATTACAAGCGTGAGCCACCGCGCCCAGCCAACTCCAAGTTCTTTAGGAGCTTGAGGAGCTAACCATAATAGACAAGAAGCAAACAAGAAGAAGAAAGAGGAGAGATTGGATATGAAAACAGATATACTTCCAGGGAGAAAGGGAAAATAGCTCGATGGCTTCTTGGCTTGAAGGATGAAGATGGAACCCTCAACTTCAGGCTTAATACCTCTGTGACTGTGCAATCTAATAACTAAAGTTATCAGTGGCAGCATGGACCCATAATGCAGAGGAGAGGTCAGGACAGGTCTGGAACCTTTTAACAACATGGGAAAGGATGTAAAGTATCTCAGAAATGTTTACAATCTTTTTTTTAATTTAAAATGATTTTTTAAAAATTGGTACTGGAAGGGGAATGTTTCAACTATCTGGTAAGCTCACTTATATAATACTATAAACAAGGCATTATTGTAATACTGGTTTTACCAAGTGCTGCATGCACTGCTGTGTGTATGTGTGTGTGTGTGTGTGTGTGTGTGTGTGTGTGAGAGAGAGAGAGAGAGAGAGAGAGAGAAAGAGAGAGAGAAGGCTGTATTAAGTGAAAAACATTGAATTCAGCATTCCAGGTTTTTCTCTCCTGAACTTGTTCAAACGGGTAGAATATGTTTCATTAGTGTGTTAAAACTCACCCACACCCTTGATTCTTTGAGTTCCTCTTCATACTCCTCAAGAATAATGTCTCAGATTTATCTGTACATCCCCTATTGTCTGGCAGAATGTCTTAAGACAGATTAAGCACTTGAACCACATATGAATTGAAATATTGAATTTCACGTCTTGAGGCCCAGCCACATGAAACAGACTGTTTTACTGGTGTGGGCACAAAACTTATTTTCTTAAAAGGGGATAAGATAATGCCTTATGTTCTTTCTTTCTTTCTTTCTTTCTTTCTTTCTTTCTTTCTTTCTTTCTTTCTTCTTTCTTTCTTTCTCTTTCTTTTCTTTCTTTCTTTCTCTTTCTTTCTTCTTTCTTTCTTTCTTTCCTTTGTTTCTTTCTTTCCTTCCTTCCTTCCTTTTTTCTCTTTCTTTCTTTCTTTCTTTCTTTCTTTCTTTCTTTCTTTCTTTCTTTCTTTCTTTCTTTCTTTTTCTTTCTTTCTTTCTTTCTTTCTTTCTTTCTTCACTCTGCTCGGAATTTCTTGCCTTTTTATGATACCAACAGCCCATTGGGCAGATGTCTTCAGGGACGTCAACAATGCCCAGTTCCCTTTCCTGTGCTAGAACTGATGGTTTGGAGCCTAACATCTTGTGAGTAGTGTTTGGCTCATTTTTTCCTAAATGCAGTACTTTATACTTGCTCATATTGAAGCTCATCTGTCACTCCTTCACATGGAAATGCAAACTTGAAGGCATATCCTGTCATTTATGCATTGACTTAGAATTTCAAAATGTGCAAAGAATTAGTATCTCAATCATTTATAAATCTTATTGTTTAAAATATATTTTATTTAATAAGTGATTCTATAGAGCTTACCATGTGATGGGCATTATTCTAAGTAATTTATAAATATTAATGCATTTAATGAAGCTACTCCTGGTCCCACTTTGGGAACTCTCACTTTGCCTTTCATCAGTCTTCCTGCTATTGGTTCTTCTTTACATAGAGACTTCAGGTAGAATTTAGTCAGTGTGTGAATTTGGATGGAAAAGTTAAATTCATATTTTTACTAACCTCTAACTGAAAATTGGCATTTTCTTTCCTCATAAATGTAGGCTACAAACTACAGAGATGTTAGCAGTACCTGTGCCTTTTTTCATCAGTATCACAGATATTATCATATCACATGATATTGCGGATTTCTTGAGCTGTTTATGCTCATCACTACTTCGGAACTGAAGTGGTTATTAGGCTTGTTGCTGTTTCATATTGCTATTTCAGGTGTTAAAGGAGCATATATGTTACTATATCACAAATGTGTTTTAAACAAATTTTGAGAAGTGTATTATTTCAATATCCAGATGGTCCCCAACTTACAATGGTTTGACTTACATTTTTCAACTTTATAATGGTGTGAATGCAATGTATGTTCAGTAAAAATTGTATTTTGAGTACTCATACAGGTTTCTGTTTGGTGCTGTTTTTCTGTTTCAGTACAGAAACAGATTCCATTTTTCACTTTTCAGTATGGTATTCAACACATTACATGAGATATTTGGCACTTTATTATAAAATAGGCTTTGTGTTAATTTTTTTGCCCAAATGTAGGCTAAAGTGTTCTGAGCATGTTTAAGGTAGGCTATGCTAAGCTATGATGTTTGGTAGGTTAGGTGTATTTTTTTTTTTTTAATTATACTTTAGGTTTTAGGGTACATGTGCACAATGTGCAGGTTTGTTACATATGTATCCATGTGCCATGTTGATTTCCTGCACCCATTAGCTCGTCATTTAGCATTAGGTATATCTCCTAATGCTGTCCCCCCCCCCCCCCCCCCCCCCCCCCCCCACCGTCCCCGGAATGTGATGTTCCCCTTCCTGTGTCCATGAGTTCTCATTGTTCAATTCCCACCTATGAGTGAGAACATGCGGTGTTTGGTTTTTTGTCCTTGCGATAGTTTACTGAGAATGATGTTTTCCAGTTTCATCCATGTCCCTACAAAGGACACGAACTCATCATTTTTTATGGCTGCATAGTATTCCATGGTGTATATGTGCCACATTTTCTTAATCCAGTCTATTGTTGTTGGACATTTGGGTTGGTTCCAAGTCTTTGCTATTGTGAATAG